>NC_143582.1:44404835-44592542 GCF_048544385.1 Mastigoproctus giganteus | reverse complement strand
AAAAGGCCTGACGTAGCCCAGTCGTCAGGAGTGAGGGCATAGTGGACCGGGGTTCAAGCCCATGACTACTAAATACAATAAATATTTGTATTGACGATTTATTGTAAACTCTACTAACTTGGCTGTCATGCCGGAGTATATACAGAAAATTGAAAGAAAAAATTTTTTTTTTATTTTTTTTTAAACTTTGATATCATATATTTGGATCTTAGAAAGGTTTTTGATACTGTTGCACATGGAAGACCGCTGAACAAATTGGAACAGTGTGGCATTGGAGGCAAATTGCTGCTATGGATAAAGGGATGGTTGAGTGGGAGAAGACAGAGCGGTAATCAATGGACACTGCTCATCGTGGACTAATGTTATTAGTGGAGTCCCCCAGGGCTCAGTGTTGGGTCCATTGTTGTTTTTTGAATTTATAAATGATACTGATGATGGTATATCAAGCTTAATGTCCAAGTTTGCAGATAATACGAAGGTTAGCAGGGCTGTTAAGGATACTAATGACAGTATGCTGCTGCAAGAGGATCTAGAAAAGTTGAGCAGATGGGCTGAGAGGTGGCAAATGAAGTTTAACACTGACAAATGCAAAGTACAGTAGACTTGATTTTCCAGGATAGATGGTAAAAAACAATCCCGGATAATCGATTTCCCGGTTAATCCAAAAATACAGAAGTTCCTGACATGCGCCAGAGATATATTCCAGGACTTCTTACTTCGTCGAGTTTTAAGTAACTCGGGAATGACTAGTAACTTATTGCTACTATATTATTATTCACAAATCTGAATTTAGCATGTTACTTGTTAATGATTGACCATTTTCATACTTTCTCATTAGTTTAATTTTCTAATCCAAATCGATCATTTTCCTTTTGTTGGTAGATGTACTAGTACTGCTGTCACTTATTCTCTTAGTCGGCACCATAATAATGGTCAAAATGGAATTTTCTATAAAGAACTTGACAGGGTTAATGCGAAAACTCACTATTACCACCACGCGCGAGCTCACGTTTACTAAAGGACATTTCTGGAAGTCAACAAAATACAATAAAAAAAATTTGCACTTTCCATTTTATTGGGCATTTCTGTTAGTGCAATCTACTATAAATGGTAGTAAACTTGATCTTATTTCATTTTTAAAAATCCCATAGCTGGAATTCGGTGTGTTTTTACGTTATTATGATTTATTTAAAAAATAAAAAAAAAATCATAAATAATTGTATGAATATTTCTCCTCTTTTCTATTTTTTTGCTTGTTACTCCGATCTCGCTTGTGCAATTTGTGTGTGTCGTGATCGTCGTTATTGATTGCTTATTATTATTTTTTTGTTGTTTTAAATTTTACAATCCTAAAAATAAAAAATTGAGTGAAAACAAATTTACATAAATCCGTAGTTGCATGAGTCGGGGACTTACTATATCGAAAAATGTTCAGCAACCTAAGTAAAAAATGTGCCGATAGATAAAAAAAAAACTTACCACATGCTACTTAATTTCATTTGATGGATTTTTGGCAACTTGATCAGATATTCATTTCTTGGTACAGAATACCAGAAATGTCTAGAAACTTGTGTCCAATACGATGCTTCCCTTTATTTTTTGCGATGTCGATTTTAAATCTAATAGTGTCCCTTTATTTTTTACAATGTGACGTATGGTTTGGTCATGAACATATAATGGTTCATTAAAGATTTAACGGATGCACCGTTATCAAACTTTTGAATAATTTCAAGTCTTTGTTTAACTGAAAGCACAACTCTTTTGTGTTACTATAAAAAAAACTGACATACCTGACATAAATAACGAAACAAAATTTGTCTTTTTGTGGGGCGACGCGCGCACTAAATCAAACTAAACATTTGGTCTTTTTTTTTTTTTTTTTTTGAGAGGCAGGTGTGAAGACAGTGGGGGTTGCAAGATAATAATTCAAGTTATTACTTGCATTTTATGATTTCTGGTTGAATTTTTTAAATTTGGAGTCTTGAAGTGTCCCGGTTAATCTGATCCCGGTAAATCGAGAGTTTCTGTACTACATATGGGAAGCAGTAACCCCAGCGTAACTTATCAACTCTGTGGTACTACACTGACAGTGGTAGAGAACGAAAAGGTTATTATTGTTGTTACTTGGTTTTTTTTTAGGAGCATTAGCAACTAAGGCAATGTTTCTCCGGGGATATGCGGTGGTCATTCCCTGACCTTTCCGCAACCTCCGTATTTGGTGGTCACGGGCTTGAACCCCGGTCTAATCAAAAATCATCTGCTATGCACTGCTGCTCCTGCCCACCTGGCTACGGAAGCACCTATGAGAACGAAAAGGACCTGGGAGCAATTGTGCAGGCAGATATGAAGTTCTCTGTGCAGTGCAGGCAGGCTGCAAGGGTAGCTCATGGTGTCTTATCAGTGATATACAGGAATTAGGAGGTGATTATTCCCTTGTATAAGGCAATGGTCAGGCCACACCTTGAGTACTGTATACAGGTCTGGAGGCCTCATTTCAAGAAGGATGTAGAGCTGCTGGAACGAGTACAGAGAAGGGCAACAAGATTAGTGAATGGAACAAAAGGTTGCTCTTACGAAGAAAGGCTTAAGTTTTGCAAATTATAGTGTCTGGAGACTAGGCACCTGCGAGGTGATCTGATTGAGGTGTATAAAGCCTTGAATGGTTTGAGCATGCTCAAATGCTCAATGCTGATGGGATTCTTCCTCTTGCTCAGAATAATCACCTGAGAGGGCATAAATTCAAATTGAGGAAAGACAGATGTAGGATAGATGTAGAAAAGTTTGCCTTTAGCCCGCGGGTGGTTAGGCAGTGGAACAGAATTCCATCCTTAGTTGTGGAAGTTGAAAGCCTAAATAAATTTAAGGCTGAGCTGGACAGGTATTTGAATCAAACAGGGGGTGAAATGGGAGCGTTTTTCTTTTTGGCTGATGCTGCATAAGCTTGCTTTTCTTGCCTCATATGCCTCTACTAATGCTAAAGAATATGGGTTGCTGGGCAAAAAATAACTCGTAATCGAAGTTAGTTTCTTCATTTTTTTTAATGAGCTCCTTTTGGATTTTCCTGTAAGGCAAGAGTAATTGTTATAGGTATCGTTTAAACTCAAAACTTCTTTCAAAATTAGGATCCACTTCCACCATGTTTTCTGAAAGTTGTATGGAGTGGCTAAAGATTTCCTTTAATGATTTGTTATTTAATTCTGGTATAATAATGTCGAGATCTTCCTCCTCAGGATTGGTTCTCATTTGACTTTGTCAATAATTCATCCAACTCTTCTATTGTAAGTTAATCTGCATGAGTCACAATAAGTTCCTGAATGTCTGTTGGATCGATGTTTGTAAAGCCCCTGCCTTCTATTCCCTGTGCGATTGCTACAATATCAGCAACCAGTTCATTGACATTGGGGATTGTTTTACCAACAAGCACTTCTGGCCACAATTTTCGCCAACACATGTTAATTGTAGATGCTCTTATTCCATCAACTGATGCCTTGATGTTGATCAGGAAATCTGCAATGTTATAATTTTTCCAACTTTGACTTACAGTTAAGTCCCTTTCCATTTTTTCAATTAAGCCAGCAAAATTTCTCCTAACACAGTAGGACTTAAACACAGCAACCACACCTTGGTCTAACAGTTGTAAAAGTGATGTGGTGTTGGGTGGCAAAAACACAATTTCAACATTTGGGTGGCAAATGCTAGACTGCTTGGATGTCCTGGTGCGTTATCAATAAGAAGCAGAACTTTGAAAGACCAACATTTGGAAGCTAAATAACTTTCTACCTCTCGCACAAAGCTATCATTAAACCACTCTCTAAAAAGTGCAGTGTTACCCAGACCTTTTTTATTAGATTTCCGATATATTGGAAGATGTTCTTTTTTCTGTTTCTTCAAAGTATGTTGTTGTTGTTGTTTGTTATTTGGTTTTTAGGAGAATTGGCAACTAAGGCCATATTGCTCTGGGAATATGCGGTGGTCATTCCCTGACCTTTCCGCATCCTCCGTATTTGGTGGTGACGGGCTCGAACCCTGGTCTAATCAAGAAGCGTGTGCTACGCACTACTGCTCCTTCCCGCCTGGCTACGGAGGTGCCCATCTTCAAAGTATGTGGATTCTGCGATTTATATACACACATCAGTTTGATTATGTCCACTAGTGTTTGCACAAAACAAAAAAGTAAGCCTATCTTTGGAAGCTTTGAATCCAGGAGCAGATTTTTAATTTTACGTAAAGTATGTTCTGGCTGGCTGGCATTCTCACCCAAAACAACCTAATTTTGTCTGCACTGAACACCTGTTCGGGAACGTATCCTTTGTCCATAATATTTTTTTAAAAATTCAGACGGGGAAACTTTCTGCAACCACGAGATCCGCCGATGGAGATTCACCTACAAGTTTCACATTATGAAGGCTGTATCGATTTTTAAACCTCTAAAACCAGCCTTTGCTAGCTAAGAAACTATCCAGCTAGTGCTATCACCAGTTTCGCTTAAGTGTTGTTAAAGGTGTTTTGCATTTTCACGAATAATGAGTGAACCTAACAGAATTTCATTTTGAGTTCGGTCTTCTATTCACAGATTTAAAGCCCTTTCCATTTTATCTAATTTAACATCATGAGTAACAGAGCAAATTTTTGAAGCAATTAGCACACTTTCACGGACATTGCAGTGGATTTTTTATTTCGATTTCTTGATTGATTGTACCGTTGACACATTGATTTTATAATGTTTTGCCACTGACACAACACTTTCACCATTAGAAATTTTGTCTAATAACTCAATTTTACTCACTAATGTCATCACCTTTGATCTTTTCACAATTCCCTTGTTATGTGTAGCCATATTTTTGTAGGGGTTAGAAAATAACTTGTCCACAATAAAGTCGCTTTCTTTTAACAGTTAACACACTTGAAAAAGTCTGTTGCTGCAAAATGGTATATTTTTCACTTTCGTAAGCAGACCAATTAAAAGCAAACAATGAAACTTTCCATAAGAAGCTCATAACACATACTGAACAAGGATTAGCAGGAAATATCTGCACTCGCAACTGTGTCAGCCCACCCATCCACCCAATGAGTGCTATTCTCACCGGACAAGATGATTTTAGCCATGTCCATATTTTTTATGGCGGAAAACATTCATGGCACTTTAAAATTCACATTTTTTAAGGTTTCATTTAATATTAAATCAGTAACCGTGAATATGCAAAGCCGCAAATAGTGGGAGTTTACCATGCTGTGTTACTGTGCACAAACAAGACGAAAATCTCAAGCTAAAGCCACAGTGTATCAGCAAAAGTCAGAGTCTCTGGTGTTTTAAGCATGTCAATGTCAATGAAAGCTGTACCTGTGGTTTATAAAAATAATTCCAACGGTTGGATGATGAGTGATATTTTTGCTTCATGGTTTGAAAGTGAGTTTGTACCACTGGTGAGTGCCACTTGCTTTCCAAAAAACTTGAAGAAATGGCTCTTTTGCTTTTGGATCACCACCCAGTTCATCCCTTGGCTGATATCCTGAAATCAAAAGACAGCAAAAATCAGAGTCACATTTCTGTATCACAAACAAATTGGTTAGTGTGGGAGACTGCAAGCCCAACAGCAATTGAACACTGCTGGAAAATATGTATTGGAAAAGACAAGATCACTAATAATAACCTTGAATTAGCAGCATTTTCAAAACAAGAGGCAAAGGCTGTAGCTGCACATTACATGACTGAGGAAGAAATCACAGCCTATGTGAAAAGTGGAAAGAGAAACAGAAGGCCAGAAATATGGAGTAACTCAGAAGATAATGCGGATGACTCGTGTAAGGAAAATGAGGTCTATATGAGAGCTTGAAGGACAGGGTGGATGCCCTCGAAGGATCTAAAGTGAGAGACCCATCAGGCTCTCAGCTGCCCACATCAATGCCAGAGCTTGCACTTTGTCATCATGCAACAGCAGAAACCCCCAAGGCAGAATGCGCTGGTCACACAGGAACTAGCAACTGTTCGTGATTCTACTGTCAGGGAAATGGGGAACATGCTTTGTAAAAAGGATAGGTGGAACAGGATCGGGGTATATCTGCCAGGGGCAAAGGTTGATGACGTTGTAGAGTGGATATCATCTTTTAAGGGGACAAAAGGTGATATAGTTGTACACGTTGGCACTAATGATATTACGAGTAGGAGACTGGCAGAAATACTGAACAAGTACAGGTCACTGTTGAAAAAAAGCAGTGAATTAGGGTTGAATTTGAAAGTGTCTGCAATTCTGCCCAGACATGATAGGAGGGAGTATATGATGAGAGCCCTGTTGATCAATTCAGCCCTGGAAAGATTGTGCAAGGCTCAAGGGGTAGAATTTTTTTCAGCCTGTGTACTTGTTAACAGGAGAGACTGCTTCTACAGGGATGGGATACACTTAAATAGAAAGGGTGCAAGAATATTTGCTGATGCTATCGAGGAAGTGTTAGGTGGGTCGGAAAACTGCTAGCTTCGGGGATACGAGGACTAATAGATTAACAGTAGCCACTGGCAGAGGTGAAAGTGATTCTTGCACTGCTTCTATTGGCATGAGAAGAAGCCTGAAAAACAAGATGCAGATTCAGAGACTGCTGGGAGTCATTGCAGTACAAGTAAACACATGGGTCGTGTTAGGGTAGCTAAGAATAGAAAGAGGTGCATGTATACTTGCGTGTACACCAATGCTAGGAGTTTGGTAAACAAATTTGATGAATTTGCGGTATTGCTCAAAACATCAAATTGTTGGGATATCAGAGACGTGGTTTCACACAGTTATAAGGAATGCAGAACTGGAATTTGGGGAGTACAACGTCTATAGAAAGGACAGACAGGATAGGAAGGAGGAGGGGTTATGCTATTAGTTAAGAAACACACAAAATCCAAGGAAGTGAAGCCAGTCAACATCGCTGGACTGTGCAGTGTCGAGTCAGTTTGGTGTGACATAAGCAATGGGAGATCAAAATTGAGAGTAGGAGTGTGCTATAGGCCTAATGACTCTGATGAGTATAATAAGAAACTGTACAGGGAAATAGAGTGGGCCAGTAAATCAGAGAGTCTTATAATGGGGGATTTTAATTTCCCAAATATTGACTGGAATTTGTGGGTTGGTCACTCACACACTAGCAAGGCTTTTGTGGATTTATTGGATAATTGGCTGATTTTCTACATCAGCATGTTCAGGAGGCAACTAGAGGGAGTAATACTCTTAATTTGATTATCAGTAGTGATTCTTCATGCATTAAGAATCTGTAGATAAAGAACCACTAGGTGGCAGTGATCACAGTGTGCTAAAGTGGGATAAAGGGAAGGATTATTGCTTTCTTAAAGGCGACTACGATGGTCTGAGACAGTATTTAAATTCTATACAGTGGGACCAACTGATGATGTTACCAACAGCAAATTCAAAATGGGAAGCATTCAAAGAACTTATCTTGGAAGCTACTAGGCTTTACATACAAACTAAGAAATATTGTTAAAGGTTAGGCCTAAATGGATGTCAGATGAACTAATGAGACATATGGCAGAGAATAAAAATGCACGGGATACATATAAATTAACACATGACACAGAAGCCTATGATAGATACAAGTTGATCTATAATCAAGTTACAAAGGAGGTTAGGCAGGCAAAGGCAGATTACGAGAAATCTTTGGCAAGGGATGCAAAGAAAAACAGCAAAGAGTTTTTTTACTTATGTAAACTCTAGAAGGAAGGGGATGAATCAGATTGGTCCACTTGATATCGATGGTTCAACTGTTGATGATCCTGCTCAGGTAGCCAACAAACTAAATGGATATTTTGCATCGACATTCACACATGAGGAGTTATTCAGCGAGAGGAATGCCAGAGGTGTATTCAACTCTGGCAGCAAGCTAGATAATCTTGTAACAACTGAGAGTAAAGTGGAGGAGAAATTGTTGAAGATAAACACAAGAACGGCACCTGGGGTGGATGGGATCTATCCAGTTATATTAAGTAAGCAAACCCTTAGTCATAATTATGAGAGCTTCCTTGGACTCAGCGGAGGTACCCACAGACTGGAGATGTGCAAATGTGACCCCAATTCACAAAGGAGGATCAAAGGCTGACACAAGTAATTATAGACCTGTGAGTTTAACTTCTGTTCCAGGAAAATTAATGGAGGCACTGGCTAAAGAAGCACTGCAGGATCATCTAGATAAGACTTCATTTATAGCTCAGACACAGCATGGTTTTGTTAAGGGGAAGTCTTGCCTGACCAATTTGATTGGATACTAGGATGCAGTTACAAAAGAACTGGATGCAGGGAATAACTCTGATATTATATACTTGGATCCTATAAAGGCTTTTGATACTGTTTGCACATGGAAGACTGCTGCACAAATTGGAGTAGTGTAGCATTGGAGGCAAATTGCTGCTATGGATAAAGGAGTGGGTGATGGCGAGAAGCGAGAGAGTGGTAATCAATGGACACTGCTCATCGTGGACTAATGTTATTATTATTGGAGTTCCTCAGGGTTCAGTGTTGGGTCCATTTTTGTTTTCTGTATTTATAAATAATATTGATGACAGCATATCAAGCTTAATGTCCAAGTTTGCAGATGATACAAAGGTTGGCAGGGTTGTTAAGGACACTACTAATGCTATGCTGCTGCAACAGGATCTGGAAAGGTTGAGCAGATGGGCTGAGAGGTGACAAATGAAGTTTAAAATTGACAAATGTAAAGTACTACACATGGGAAACAGCAACCCCAGAGCAACGTATCAACTCTGTGGTACTACACTGACAGTGGTAGAGAATGAAAAGGACCTGGGGGTAATTGTGCAGGCAGGTATGAAGTTCTCTGAGCAGTGCAGACGAGCTGCAAGAGTAGCTCATGGTGTTTTGTCAATGATATAGAGGAATTTTTCTAGCAGGGATAAGGATGTGATTATTCCCTTGTATAAGGCAATGGTCAGGCCACATCTTGAGTACTGTATACAGGTCTTGAGGTCTCATTTCAAGAAGGATGTAGAGCTGCTGGAACGAGTACAGAGAAGGGCAACAAGATTAGTGAATGGGAACAGAGGGTTGCTCTTATGAAGAAAGGTTTTAGTTCTGCAAATTACAGTGTCTGGAGACTAGGCACTGGTGAGGTGTATAAAGCGTTGAATGGTTTTAGCATGCTCAGTGCTGATGGGATTCTTCCTCTGGCTCAGAATAATCACCTGAGAGGGCATAAATTCGAATTGAGGAAAGACATATGTAGGATAGATGTGTGGAAATTTTCCTTTAGTCAGCGGGTAGTTGGTTGGTGGAACAGACTTCCATCCCTTGTTGTGGAAGTTGATAGCTTAAATAAATTTAAGGCTCAGCTGGACAGGTATTTCGAACGAACGGTGGGGTGAAGTGGAAGTGGTTTTTTTTTTGGCTGATGCTGCATAAGCTTGCTTTATTGCATCACATGCCTCTACTAATGCTAATAACAAGATAAAATTGGCATTCAAATATTTTTTATATTCATAACTAAGGCTGGTGGCATTTATTTTTTACCGTAAGACCATTTCATAATAACTTCAATGTTACAAAACAATAAAGTTCTGCATTGAAACAGCAAGTTGCTCATAATTTAATATGAACGTTCCAATTCACATAAAAAAAAATAGTTATATTTTTTCACCTGTATTTTGTTTGAATAAGCTCAGTAAGTTTATTTTGTGCGAGAGATACTTTATGAATTAAGCAGTTTATTTTAAGTTATTGAATGTTTAAAATGACATTTTGTAAAATGGAAATCTTGTTCAAAAGAACTAATTAAAAGACAGAGATACATAAATTTTTTACCTATAAAATTTTACTTGCTTAAAACAATTAGTAATAAATCCAAAACAATCTTTTCTTTTAACTTACCATTTAAGGAATAATTTCTATTAAAACATATTCTAAAGACAATGCCTGTCTCCTTTTCCAGAGTAGCATCTCTAACATCTAGCATCCTTGACGGAATGCACAGAATGGCATTCCAGAAGTTAAAAAGAAATACAAATAAAAATTACTTATTACTATTGCCAATGGCACATTTGGACTAGCAAGGGTTAAGCTAGATGAACAGCTTGAAAAGAAATTGGAATAAGAAATTAGTATTAGTATTAGCCATATGGGAAGTATAAGGCTTATGCTACACCGGCAAAAAAAAAAAAATAAATAAATAAATAATACAAGAAAAGCAAATAGACGACCTTTGTTTCCCTCTTCTGGTAGGTAACTATCTAGCTGACCTTTGAATTTCCCCACGCTGTCAGCTTCTACCACCACCCATGTAGGCAACTTATTCCAGTAATTTTTAACTCGTTGGCTAAAATAAAACTTCCTGCAATCCAGTCTAAACATGTCCCCCCGTAACTTGAAATTATGGCCCCTTGTTTTAGAATCATTTATAACTGTGAAAATTTCGTCCTCGTTCATTTTGCTTATGCCTCTCAGAGCCTTAAACACCTCAATCAAGTATCTTCCAAGGCAGTGTTTCTCAACCTTTTTTGTTCGCGTACCCCCAAAGAACCACGATCTTATTTTTGTACCCCCATTTTTGTATGTCTACTATACAAAACACGCTTAAGTAACAAAATCGGATAAATCATCAATTCTGATGAAATATCACTTAGCTTAATAATGGAAATAGTGTAATTACTACAGAATATGGTTAAGTAAAAAATACGTTTCAATTGTTCCAAAATATTTTTGTTTCTTGTTAATCTCTCGCGTACCCCAGGTTAAATAATGCTGCTCTAAGGCAGTGCTTCACAAACCTGGGTAAATAATACAAAATTGGGTAAGAGTGGTTTTTATTCGGGTAACGAAACACCTTGGAACACACATTAAAATTTACTGCAAAAGTGTAGAAGTACTCTGAAGAAAGTGATCAGCCAGTGTGCACCAATATTCTAAAACAGCCTAACAAGTATTTATTTGCTATTTAATAAATATGCTATACGCTTATTAGATTCAATCATTTTTGACACGCTCGCACGCATGTAGAGAATTAGCAAAATATGTCTACACGTATCCCCCCCTCCTAAACTAAAGTGAGTGAGTCTAGTCTAAACTTTAGGTGCAGTGTTTGCTAGCTGTGGCAGTGTGAGGTATGTATTGTGCTGGCTGTGTTTATTAATCGTACCATACACAATTTAAAAGAATACAGGTAGTTCTCAATTTTACGAGTTAATTCGTTCCTAGCGTGCGCTCGTAAAGCGAAAATTTGGAAAGGGGGGGAATTTATTTCCTATAGACATAAGTTTAAAAATACGGGTTACGTTCTCAACAATGATTGATTTATCCAAAGAAATTAAAACGTAGCCCGTAAAATCAAGCAAATTATAATAATAGAGAAATCATTTACGACTTACAAATGCTAAAGAATGTTTATTCTATATCATAGACTAAATGCATACTCGTTGATCACTCATTATTGGCTCAGCAATCGCTGGTTTGTTGCACAAGGAGTCATCTTCAGAAATGTTTCAAGAGACGTTTGTTTCCAAGGTAATCTTCTCTTTTAATTATAAATTTCAAGATTGCATGCATAAGCATTTTTTAATGGCGCACACAAATTGCAACTAACACGACTCGCGTGGAGTAACAAATTTACGAAGCTTAAAAAAAAAAAAGGAATGAAGAGAATATTCTGAAAATTTATTAAGTTTTTTATATGATTGAAGATTTCAGTAAAGAAGAAACATTTCACCATAATAATGTAAAAAACCACACAATCCCAGCCATCGGTATTTTCGCAAATCCAAGAAGATCGAGTTTACTACCCTATTATAATTGCTTGCAGTAACAGAAAAGCCCAAATTGTTCTTATTGTTTTATGGTAAAGCAGCTTTTCATCTTAACAAAGTTTAACTGCTTTTCACTGCTACTTTGCAAACTTATATATCTCTCTGCTGTCCTGGGCAACATGTATTTAATAGCATTCAATTTCAATTTATACATCCAACAAGCTTACAGACACCATACCATGAATTTTTTTTTTTTTCTCTACACCATTTTCTAATGTTAGGTACAGCTAGCGTACCCATACATAAATATACCGGCACACCGCCACCTTGTTCTTTTGTTCAGTTGCAACCTTACATAGTAATGGTAAGTTCCTTTCTTTGTATCTATTCAGACTTCATTTTACAATTCTTTTTACTTGCTTCTCTAAGGTCATCCAAGATCTGTATGTATTACATTTATTAGACTTTATTTGGCCTTATTCTTACGGCAAACCTTCAAATTTCTTTCTTAACACGTGTATACTGCACACGGCTCTGTAGCAAACAAAACATTGCGGAAACAGAAGCAAGAGCACTGCAGTCTTTCTCATAATTTCGGTGGATGGCCTCTGACAAAGACGCTGAAATTGATTATGAAAAACACTGCAATGTAACCTTTCTGGTTGCCTTTTCATTTCTTACCAACTATCTGTTCCTTTTTCGTCTCTTACCATTTCGTAGAATTCACTTCTGGTGTATACCGTAGATTCAATATGATCTTCTTTACAATTTCTTCATAACATATTTATGTATCATCATTATTATACATGTAGGGTACGTTTTGCTAATGCAGTGTCCCTGATCCATAATCAACACTATCTTCATTTTCGCACTCTCCAAACTCTGATCACTTAGCTTCTTAATATTATTCTTTTAATATTTATATATACACAGGATGGCCATAATTAAAGTATCTCTCTGTAATAAGCAGAAAAGAGAGCTCTCTGTAATAAGCAGAATGCCACCAAAATTATTAAGTAAACTATTCAAGGCATGGGGAGAAGGATCCCGTGAAAAAAAAAAAAAAAAATTGTTCAAAAATCCAACAAATAAATAACTAAGACAAACCTTGATGAAATTACAAATTTTTATTTGTGCTCTGCAAAAAAAACAGAAAGAAACTGAACTGCAAATAAATAAGATACAGGAGATCAAAAAATTTGCATAAATCTAAGTTAATTTAATTTTCCCAGAGCAGACAGCTATAAAGGCACAACGCGAACATTGCAAGTGTATTCTGTAAGTTTACTGTTAACAACGCGTCTCACTCTGCCTGATCAAGCTTTAATTGTGAAGTTCTTCTACGGTAATGGATGCAATGCAGCAGCCGCTCTGTGTGAATTTACAAGCTGTAAGGACCAGCTGATAAAGGACCTTATGTCAAGGTCATTTATCAGCTGCGGCAGTTGGAAGAATGATTAACAAATTTGAGGAAACTGGGTCCTTTGCTGTTTAGCCTGGAAAAGGGAGGAAGCCTATTTCACCTCAGGTAGCAGAGGAAGTTGCAACAGCTATTGTCAAACCGATCCATGGATACAGCTGCTGGAATTAGTAGCAGCATGGCAATTGGATGTCCCATATTCCACTGCATGGAAAATTCTTCGGAAACTAATCCACTATTATGCATACAAGATCAGTCCCCAGCAGCCGCCGCTGCAAAGAAATGATCATGAAAACCAATGGCATTTGCTCTAACATTTTTGGCCAGAATGGAAGTGGACGATGCTTGGCCATGGAACATTCTTTCGTGAGATGAGGCTCTATTTTATCTCGATGGGACTCTCAACACTCAAAACTGCCGAATATGGGCTTCAAGAAGCACTGCATACTATTCAGCAAATCCCATTGCACTCGCCGAAAATCACTATCTGGTGTGGGGTATGTCTTAAAATTCTATTCTAGGGCCATACTTTTTTGAGGAATTGCACCCAGCAAGAGCAGACATCTGTTCCATTACAGAACAAAGATATCATCACATGCTGAGCAGTTTCATTATTACTCAACTGTAGCAAAGAAGATGCCTGGATGAGAAATTTTATGCAAGATGTGGCTTCTCATATCGCACGATCAGTACAGCAGCTTCTCTGGCATCACTTTACTGCAGAAAGAGTCATTAGTCGTTTTCCCCTATTGCATGGCCACCATGTTTGCCTGACCTTACACCATGTAATTTTTGGCTGTGGTGTCACCTCAAGGCCAATGTCTATTGAGGAAGTGTCCCTAACCCGGCTGTCTTAACGTCACACAGCATGTGCAGAACATTACTCCAGAGATGTTGCATTCTGCAGTCGAGCACACTGTGCATCGAATGCAATTTCTGGTCCAGAACAATGGTAATCACATCTAAAACCAACTCTACCATCAGCGACATCATCGACCATTGAGAGTAAACTATGAGTGAGTTTGAAGCAGTGAAACCATTTCCTCTGGCAGTTTAGTTCAGTTTCTTTCTGTTTTTTTTGCAAAGAGCACAAATAAAAATTTGTAATTTTATTAAGGTCTGTCTTAGTTATTTATTTGTTGGTACTTGGTCATGTCTTTCCTCTTGTACAGCGCCATATTATTCCCTATCGGCAGATTTTGGAACAAATTTTTTTTTTTTTTTTCAAGGGATCCTTCTCTCCATGTCTTGAATAGTTTATTTACTAATTTTGGTGGCATTCCACTTATCACTTAGAGCTAGCGAGAGCTCTGAATAGGGAGACTTTAATTATGGTCACCCTGTATATACAATATATATATATATATATTTTTATAATTTTTTTTTTCACAGAAAGGCTGAAATTCAGTATACGGTACCCCTCGTGTTACACTACGTAAAAAACAGAAGGTTGCGTGAAGGATGTGAACTGAGAAAAATAATTGTAATTAGAACAGGAAAAAAAACACTTATTGGAGGGGTCATGTTTTTAATCGATTTTCATTTTTGTTTCGGTTAAGTTTTTTTCTGTGAAATAATACTACTAATAAAAATCCATACTTCTTTTAACAATAAAAACAATGGAAATTAAATAATACAATTAAATATATTTTTCCGCTGAATGAATTTTTCTTAATAATTCTTCGTTATTTACTATTTCTTCGTAAAATTTTTCACAAGAATTAGCAAAATTGCACTTAACCCGTAGTATTGCTTTCAGCATTTCTATTGTCAGTTGTATTTTTGTTGACACCTACAGCATATCTGCTTCCCAAAAAACTGTTTCTGTTGTACCATTGGTTCCCGGAAAACGTAATGCAAATGATTTGCATTGTGTTTGCCATTAAGTATGGAGGCTACATGTCCAATTTGGGATATTTTCCTGGAAGTTTGCAATGTGTCCCACATAATCTGGAACAGTCTGGTCACTTTAGGTATACGCAGGGCTGCCACAAGTGGGTAGGCAAGGTAAGCATTGCTTACAGGTGGCAGTTCAAGAGGGCGCCAAAAATTTTTTGACATATACAAGTTGGACCTGTGTTTAATCAACGAACTTCTTTATAGTGGAATTTCTATTTAGCGACATACGCAATATCACATGTTCTTTCATTTCGCTCAAAGCTTTTCATAATTTTGTTTGTTTTCTTCGACAGAGGCAACTGGCCATAAGTTTTACTGAGGAAACCCGGGTGTGATTTTGGCCATAAACACTTGCATGATACAAGTTTTCCCCGGTAAGAGAATTTTTGACAGTTTATCGATAATGCTTTTCTTTTCTCTCTGAATCTGTAATATCTTCACCAGCACGCTTCCTTTTCACACTTTTCTCAAGTATTTTACTCATTTTTAGAGAATAAGACATGATTACAGTATAAAAAAAGGACAAAAATGAGAAGGCACACAATACACATAAAGCTGCCCGCTTGTAGCAACTGAATAAACAAAGCAGTAAAGACAGAAACACACTATTATCACTTCTGGCTAGCTCACATTTTACTAAAACACATTTCTGGAGGTCATTACCATAAAACAATAAAAACAACTTCCAGTTGCGTTCCTGCTAGTGGAATCTGTTATAAACGGGTAGTAAACTTGTTTTAATTGCATTTGCAGTAATACTGACAGTTGGAATTTTTGGTTTTTATGTTATTATGGTGAAACGTGTTTCCTCTTCACTGAAATCTTCAATCATATGAAAAACATAAATACATTTTCAGAAACTTCTCTTCATTCAGTTCGGGTGATTCCAGTTTCACTGCCATTTCTTGTAAACACAAATGCAAATCGTGCATAAGCGAATTCGGTTTGTGTTATATATGCCATTGTTTCCCCTATTTATAAATTGTGTATGATTGAATTTGTGTGGTGTAAACACGTGTTATACGAGGACTGACCGTACTATATACTGTATTTTAATTTTTTCTCAGAATAAGTATTTTTTGTGTTACCGTGTGTAACTTATTTGTTAGCATATGCTTATAGCTTCGATTCTTTATACGATTTGCATTTTTTAGCATTGCTTATAAATATTACGAAACTTACCTCCTAATCTGCATGGTAAATTAAAATATACTGAAGAAATTAAAAAAATATAACAAAATTCCGCGAGGGGGAAAAGTGCACTCTTTTCCACTTGGATCGTCATACATAAAAATTAGCGAATATGAAACTAGGAATGAGAAGAACCAAGAGTTGTAATGGTGGAGTTTTGTAGTTCCATCAGTTGGGTCATATAATCGGGAAAGAAATTCTGAGTGTTATAAAGGTTAACTCTAGTTCCCTTGGTGCATGGTTCGTGTGTGCCTGACCTGAAATGTTACGTTTTAAGGATGTTATCCTGCGAGGTTCAGTGGAAAAATCATTCAATGGCTAAAGATTCGTGTAGTAATAATAATTTATAACTGGAATTCAGTTTTGTTAATATTATTGCACAATCTGTTTGAATGTTATTATGTGAATGCAAATGTTGACTGAGTTCTGTGGCTGAATAATTAGCATGAAGGCTGGTTTGGTTATATAAGCTCTGTTATTTGCAGTTTTAGTGGATTCAAATTTGGTGGTACCAATGTCGTATGCATTAGGATACTTACAGATGCTCCGGCTTGCCTGCACAGGCCAAGTTTGTGCAGTAAAACCAGAGCGTATGTATTTAGCAGGGCGCCTGAAGTTGGCCCAGTCTGTGTAAATTTGGGCGATGACAGATATTGCCTTGTGCAGACTTACAGGTCTGTACATGTAGATGTGGTTTTCCCAAATATGGCATACACAAAGAACCCTGTGAAGGTGCACTCAGCGCTGTAAACAAATTCCCTGCTTGATAAAATTGTTCTGTAATTATTAGCTTCACAAGTTCTGATTGTAATTGGGCCTCTGATGTCAGAAATTTCCAGATTCTGGATTATGAGAGTGAGCAAACAGCAGGTTAGACAAAAAACCAAAGACAGTGAACGAAAGAAATAATTCAAAATAAATGCATCTTAAATTCTTCACTAGCCTTAAAGATAATATACTCCATTTGAATTGTTACAATATATTTTTAAAAATGATTTTACAGATACTTTTTCAAATGTAGCAGTTGCACTAAGAATTTTTCTAACTTTACCAGTTTCAGCTGCCTCGGGTGAACGGAGTTTTTCATATTAATCTTTTGATTAATTTTAGTTATTTAAGATCGACAATGTCTCAACGACTTTCTAATTTCACCTTTTGGAAAAAATAAACATGAAATAAATTTGCATTTCTTAAAGCAAGGAAACATAAATTTGTATATTTTCTAACATTATAATTTTCCTTTTATTTTATTATTGTGATAGAATATGGTTACAGGTAGGTCCCTTTTTACGACTTTTCACATTAATGACTGTTCCGAAATATTACCTGAAAAAAATTGAAAATAACAAAAAAATCACAACTCAGTAACACGATGCAGCAACACCTGCAAGTCCAAACACGTACTAGGCATTTCTTTTGTTTTGTGGTCCATTGTGTGTGGAATGATAGCTATGCCAAGAGTTATCATTATTAATATTCAAAAAATTCCCAAGTTACCCTGAGAGAGAGAGAGAGAGAGAGAGAGAGAGAGAGAGAGAGAGAGAGAGAGAGTCAAAAGTAGAAGGGAATCACCAAGAAAGAGAAGAATGATGATATCCAGCTCAGGACCCTGGGCATGCCAAGCCCATACTCACCAAATGTGAGTCCCCGGGGTTCTTTGTTTACATTCAGTGTCCCATGTTCATTTCATTGTGAATTTTCCCTCAATTGTTAACAGGTTACACAGCGTTATTTGTCATTAATAATAATTTTTGTGTAACCACGAGCTCTAAGCGTAGGGCAGTTTCTGTGCGGGGTGGGGGAGTGTAAAACACTACCAATTAAAGAGAAAATGGATGCGATCGTCACAATGAGTCTGGTGAGCATCTGTCGGATGTGTGTAAGGCGTTGAGTTTAGCATCTTCTGCTGTATCAATGATTATGAACAATGTTGATAAAATAAAGCGCTCACACACAGGGATAACAAGTGTGTCATCCTCCAGAACAACTTATTCATGCAATGAGACAATGGAAAAAGTGGAGAAATTGTTAGTGTTGTGGTTGATGATATGAACCAAAATAACATTCCAAAATACACAGGTAGTAATTCTGGACAAGGCAAAGGGGGGGGACAAAAAGAATGTAAAACACTACCAATTAAGGAGAAAATGGATGTGATCGTCACAATGAGTCTGGTGAGCATCGGTCAGATGTGCCATTATTTGACAAAATATGTGAGGAGTCTGGTAACACTGAAACATTTACGGCCAGCAAAGGGTGGTTTCATCAGTTGAAAAACTGATGAAAGATGAAAACTGATGATGTAAACTGAAAGATGAAAACTGATGATGTAAGATTCACAATGTGAGTGTCTGGTGAGGCTGCTAGTGCTGACGTTGCAGTGGTGGAAGAGTATCCTTCCGAATTTAAATGCTTGATAGACGAAGGCAACTCCCACCCTGATTTAGTTTTTAATGTGGACGAAACGGGTACTGGAGTCATCACTTGAGTAAATATGTCTTAAGTGATTATTCCACAGGACCAAAGTAAAATTTTATTTTATTAATTATTTTATATATAAGTATAAATAAAACATGTGCATTAAATGTTTAAAATATTTAATTATTTATAAAGAACAGAAATATTAGTACATACTTGGAAAAATTTTGGGAATTTTGAAACCTATCTCATTCAATTACATTATAATTTGGTCATTTTATGGCCCTGTTTTGCTGGAACTTAACCATGTCATAAAATGGGTCCTACCTGTACTGTGATTTAGAATTTAAAGTTTATTTCCAGGATTTCAGAATGATTTTGTTACTTTTGCTTGTTGTTTCATTATATTATGTGTGAGATATTTTGTAATTTTTTTTTTTTTTAAATAAATGAATGCTATTTTATTCACGTCTTATTTTATTTTTTAATCGAAATATTTTGGGGTGGAAAATTTGATTTTACTTACTGGTGGCACATAGGGTTGTGGCGGACCTGTGTATATGCCATCAACCTCACAAGCCTTGCTTGCCTGTAGGCGCGAAAGTTTTCATTAAATAATCATGTGAAATTTTAGTATCATTAATTACCTATTTTTCAACTTCACTACTATAATTTCTCATTGACAAAGGGTTTTTCTTCTGTAAATATCAATGCAAAGTAACTGAGTTCATCTGCGACATCTAATACTATCCCTCATCCATTACATAAATGGTCTGATTTGTCTTCTCCTCTTTGCATTTATATACGTGAAGTTTCTTATCCACACTCATTGCCAGTGATTTCCCACATTCTGCCTCTGCCAGTCTAAACGTTTCTGTGTCACTATAACAGATCAATTTGCAGCTGTTATAGGCTTCAGTACTTTTTAGTGCTCTAACTTTTCCATGCTGTTTTTTACTGCTCAAGCAATCTGGCAACTTCACTATTCATCCAACTTGGAATCTGCTTCCTCATGGAATATTTTTTTAATGGTATGCTATAATTCAATTTTAAATTGTATTCACTCTCTGTGAGATATTTACCCAGTTAACAGAGGCCATGTAGCACCTTAAGCTATCGTGATTTCTTTTCCTGAAATTACAACCCATTACTTTGCCTTTAACTACTGCGATCTCTCTCTCTCTTTATCATCCACTGTAGAACTCCGTGATCACTTCCTGTACTATCAACCCTATTATGTCATTTGGGTCATGGGTGATGATAATGTCTAGAATATTCTTTTCGCTAGTACTCTCCCTGATGTATTGATACAAATAACAATGATCTAATTGATTTAAAAATTTTATGCCCCATGACGAGTTCCTCTGCCATTTGCTCCAATCAATTTGAGGCAAATTAAAATCACCAACAATAAGACATTCATGCTTACTTGCCCATTCCATTTGCATGTGCAGGTTGCCATCATAATCAGCACAATCACCCGGCCTGTAGATCACACCCACACTCTCATTATACTTTGCTTCCAACTATCTTACACCAGATTATATAAGGCGCCTCCGTAGCCAGGTGGGAAGGAGCAACAGTGCGTAGCACACGCTTCTTGATTAGACCGGGGTTCGAGCCCGTCACCACCAAATACGGAGGATGTGGAAAGGTCAGGGAATGACCACCGCATATCCCGGAGCAGTATGGCCTTAGTTGCTAATGCTCCTTAAAAAAAAAAAAAAAAAAACACCTGATTATATACAAGCATACAAAACGTATGAATCTGGGAAAGCTTTTATCGCACCCAGGCTGCTTTTAATAAGAAGCATGACCCCATCACCCCTCCTATCCACAGTATCCTTCCTAAATATATTGTACATACTATTCTGAACCCCATCATCTCTTATTTCCAGGTGCCACCAAGTTTCCATAAGCCCTATTATCTCAGCATTACTTGTCCTAACTAGCAGTTTGAATTCACTCATTTTACTGATGATACTTAAGACATTACTGTATAAACAATTAAGACTTGTATAGTTAACTACCCTGACACATCCCTTGAAGCTATTTAAGCTTGCTTCCCTGGCATCAGCCACCCACCCACTCATTTGAAACGTTTCCACCCTCAGAACATCTTGCTAATATGATCTGTTGTGATAACAAACAAGATCTCTTGAGGTATGTGCAAGGGTTAATTTGACCAATACTATCAGATGAATGTGTATCTATATTACCCTTGTCCCCCCCCCCCCCAAAACTAGCAGTTTCCTGAATGTTTAAGGTATTGTACATGATATTGGCAAAAACTCTTGCACCACCTTTTATTTTTAAATGTATCCCATCTCTACAAAAAAGATTACTTCTACCTACAAGTGCAGGCCAAGCTGATAAAAATTTCCCCTCAAAAGCCTTGCAGAATCCTTCATATCTTGAGTTAATCCACAAGGATTTAAGCGTATAATCCATCCTATTGTACCTGGGCAGAATTGCAGACACAGATATTCTGATCTAACTTGCTGCATTTCTTCAGCATCGTCCTATATTTGTCTAACAAATGGTCAGATCGTGTGTGCTTAATATCATTAGTTCCTACATGAATAATATTCTCTTTACTCCCCTTAAAATCTGACAGTCTGTTGATGACATCATTAACTGCTGCTCCTGACCCTGGTTCTAGTCCACCTATCCATATTACAAAAAATATTTCCAGTTTTCCTGACAATGGAGTCTCCTAATAGAACTAAGTCCTGAACCAGATCAGTTTACACTTGGTTATTCTGCTCTGAGGCTTGAATTGGGAGTGCATCACTTGGTAAGTTACTAGAGCTTTCAGTCCCTGATGAGCTCCCAGTTACATTATTCTCCAGGGCAGTGGTGTCCAACCTACAGCCCGCAGGGAAATTAAAATGGCATTTAATTTTTTTATAATTATTTCAAGAACTGTGTACATTCAATGCTAAAATAAGTGGAAATAAATAAATTCAAAAGACTGTGGCACTCTTTGCGGTGAATATGCGAGAGTATTGAAGTTACGAAGCCATGTGTTGGTATAGTGAATTGTTTCTTTTATCTATTTTTTGTATCAAATATGCGCTCGCCCAATCAGAAGCATCTGTATATATGAGGTGCTATCAAAATGTTCCTGGACTCCAATTACGGCACACCTTCTGCTTGGTGTTGGTGTCTGCGCAGTACACTTCATGAAAATGTAACACTAATTTTTCTAGAATCACTCAGCACGGCCAGCGAAACAAATTAACTTTGAATATGGCCCCTGTATGAGGAAAGGCTGGACACCACTACTCTAGGGCAAGAATTCGTTTTTTTTTTTTTTTTTTTTCAGTGACTCAAATTTTAACTTTAGATCGGCACACTCCATATAATGGCTAAAAAGAAAAGAATCAACAGGAGAGCTACGATTATCCACTAGGCCAGAGGTTCCCAAACTTTTTTGGTTCACGGTGCCCTTAGTGTCCAGTAATCTTTTCATGGCACCCCCACGCCAAAAGAAATACCCGACACAGTGGTTTTTGACCTTTTAATGTATACCTATATAATAATTTTATTCTTTATATAGAGGTACTAAATAAAGATCAATTATAGATCACCACAAAATTAAAAAGATACGGCACAATGGATACCGTACACCTTTTTATAATGAAATAAATGTATAAATAAAAAAAAATAAATAAAATAAAATAAATAAATAAATAATAACTTTAACTTAAACCGAAATTATACGGCACTCCGGTTGAAAACCACTGCACCAGGCCAACTTTGGAATACATGCCACAGGTTTTGCAAACAATGAAATCACGATTCAACCCAACCGGAAATCACCATTGGCTATTTCTGTATGAGTCATGATACACTTTGATGAAGTGTTCAAGGTGGATCTTGTCACATGCATTGTTAAATTTACTAAATATCACAAAGTAACTTTTCAAAAAATTATACTTATAATATTATAAAAATTAAATTTACAAACTATTATAGGAAAAAAAAAATATATCAAAATAAATTTTACAATATATTAAATAAATTATTTAAAAGCAATTAGCATAAATAGGGGCATATGATGCAAGAAAGCAAGCTTATATAGGATCAGCCAAAAAAAAAAAAAAAAACCCTTTCCCATTTCACCTATCCATTCACTCCAAATGTTTGCCTAGTTCTGCCCTGAACTTATCTAAGTTGTTGACCTCCACTACAACAGACGGAAGTTTTTTCCAACTCTCAACCGCCAGCTGGCTAAAGGCAAAATTCTGTACATCTACTCTACAATTGTCTTTCCTCATTTTGAATTTATGTCCCCTTAGGTGAAAATCTGAGCAAGAGGAAGAATCCCATCAATGGTGAGATGTATAAGGCCTTGAATGGTTTGAGCTTGCTCAAACCATTCAAGGCCTTATACATCTCACCACCCTAATCCTATTCTAAACCTCTAATTACTATGCACTCCCTGCACTTCCTAGGAGCACTATTAAATATGACGAAAACAGGGTTTTACTGTAGTAATCTTCATAAAAACATTTCAAATACTAAATAAATAATACCTATCAAATTAGTTTTGTCTAATTTCCTATATTTTTCTAATTTGACATGTCAAATTCTTGCTTACAACACCATTATTTAAAAGCAGCACTAAGAATTAGAAAGTTATTCAGTGTTTAAACTGGCATTTCAAAAATGCAAATTTTATTCAAAAGAACTAATAAAAATATATACGTGAACCTCCTTGCTGGCCGGTGCAAACTTAAAAAAATCTTGGAAATGTATTTTGCATCCCATAGGAATAAATGGAGGTATCGTGAAAATATTGCAATGTGAACCCAATAACATGGTTTATTTTGGTAGAGTGAGTTCTGCTATAACGCGGTACATGTATTCATAAAAATCTCTGCATTATGGTATTTTGCACTTTAAAAAAAACAACAGGGCTTATGGGAAAAATAGGGTTGGGGCAGAGCACTCAAAAAAAAAGTTCAGCCTGGTAAGTAAAACACTAAAAAAAAAGTTAGAAAGCCATTAAAATTGCCAACACATCTTAAATTTCTAATAAATAAATAAATATTATAGTAAATATAGCAGTTTACCTTGACAAGATATGAAGTTTGTCTGTAGCTGATGAGTTATAGCAAAGAGGTAGAAGGAGGGTTATCATTCTTAGGATGAAATGTTGTTATCCCTGATATGGAAGGGTGTGATTCACTGTCCTGATTTATTTTTTCTTCTGTGCTGGTTTAAAACAGCCATCTAGCTTTTGTTGCTTTTCCTTCCTCCTCATTTCATACAGGAGCTGCCTGTATGGTTCCAAATGGGTCCGTATGCCACCAAGCACTATCCTACTATGTTCAGCATTATAATTATTATCTCCAATCCACTGCAGGTGCTTTTCAATTCCACTTAAAGCAGCCGATAACTCTGCAGTTTTAAGTTCTTGTGGGCAGCCTGCTGGACTTCACCATCATCCTCATCTTGACTGGCTGCAACAAGTCTCATTGTGAGACTCTAAAAAGCTTTTCAACATCTTCCTCAAAACCAACTTCTTTTGCAAGAGCAACACAACCCGCTTTGATTTGTTTTAGTTGCTCCGAAGGTTCAAGGCCTTGAAAATCGCGAATTAAATGTGGGATAAGTTTCTGCCACACACGATTCAAGCAGTCTTTTGTTACATCATTCCCGGCTTCTACAATCATATCAATGGCAACTTTGCCATTTCCAGAATTCTACAACAGTTTGTGCCTTGTCACTTTCAGTAGCAGCAATTAACATCTTGAATGTTCACCTTAAATGCTGCTACAGCCCCTTGACCAATACCCTGGTCAAGAGGTTGTGTTTAGAGATAAAAAGATGAATTTGATATTCAGAGAGAGAGAGAGAGAGAGAGTTCAGCAACTGTCTGAGGATGGCTTTATGCAATAATTCTTGAAAGCATCATGGTAAGCTTCAACTAAAATATCAGTGAATATTTGCCCAGTGATCCAACCTTTCTTGCTAGACCTATAGTGAACACCCAGGCTCGATTTGACAATTCCTTTTAAAGCTTGTAGATTGGTAGAGTGATAAACCACTACTGGTTTTAACTTCAAGTCTCTTCTGGTGTTGGCAGCAAACATCACAGTTAAGCGATCTTTTGCAGCCTTAAATCCCGAGGCGTGTGCTTCTGCCTTAGAGATATAGATCCTTGAAGGCATATGTTACCAATAGAGACCTGTTTCATCCAGATTGATAATCTTATCCAATATGTCGCTGCCGCCTTCAATTATTTTCTGTACCACAGGTGGAAATGCCTTTGCCAGACAGCTTAACATTGTGAAAAGAGCAGCAGTGTACTAGCCACTATTAACATTAAAAGGAACCACTTCTGCAGGATTTGGCGATTTATTTTTCACTTCATATATAGTTAGTGCTTTCTCTTTTACTGTAAGAAAGCTTGCTCCTGATTATTTTTTGGTTTGGTCTTCAATCCATATGCTTAGCAGCCTTTCCATTTCTTCAGGTGTTGTTCTAATTGACTTTGTGGCACTTCAAGTTGTTCCAGCTATAAACGTAGCTTTTATTTCCGCAGAATTGTTTAAGGCTTAAGTTTCGCAACTTAAGCCTGTTGCTCTCAAGATATCACATTCGCATTTCTTTCAAAATGTTTAATTATTTCAAGTTTCTCTTCTATACTTAATGCTTTCCTTTTGCACTCATTATGTGTATTCATAAGCATCCCAAACATGGGATGCTTATGAATACACTTTTTATAAAGAAAAGTTAACAAATGCGGCAGAACAGTCCAAGACACACACACACTTGTAGGATAACACATGCTGGTGAACTGAGGTAAGAGATACACGAGGTTCGTGTGTGTGTGTGTGTGTATGTGTGTGTGTGTAAGGTGAGAATATGTAGTGTGTTTCTGCCTTAAAGGCAGAAACACACTATTATCACCTCATACATTGAGTTTGTATGTAAACATGTCCAACTTCAAATGTGAGAGAGCTATATTTCCCATTTAGTTGTATTGGTCGAAGACTATGTATGCTTACGTACATAGCTTAATTATTACTGTAATATATACATACTGTACTAATTAAGCAATCAATAACGACAAACATGGCACACACAAAAGAGAAGATAATGAAAAATTTATTTGTTTTCATATGATGAAGAGGAAGGGGAAACTCATCTCACCATAATATAAAAACCAAAAGAATTCCAGCTATTAATGCAAATGCAGTAAGATCAAATTTACTGCCTATTTATAATTAGACTGTGCTAACTGAAAAGCCCAATAAACTGGGAACTGCAAATTGTTTTTACTGTTTTATGGTAGTGATTTCCAGAAATGTGCTCCTCTGCTCACACTATCCCATCTCATGAAATTTCTGTTCAAACAAAAAATCTTGTGAACACAACGAATGACAAGTGTCTCCGACCAATACAGTTATGGTAAATGGGAAATATAGCTCTCACACATTTGAGGTTTGACATTTTTTTAAGCTTTGTAAACTTGTAAGTATTGCTACACAGGTCCCTACAGTCAGCTTGGTGCCGGGTTTTACATTCACCTGGTGTTACTTGCAGACAAAATCATGCATGAGCCAATGCAAAAATCGCATTATACTCTCATTGTTCCCCAATACATCAATCACGTTGGAGCAAATTCGCATTATAGCAGAACTGACTGTAATCCGTTCCAAGACCTCGGAAATTGAAATTTTTGCTATACAACTAAGCTATTTATCTCTCTAAAATGTAATTTTTATAATGGAAATTGCACTACACTTTCATTGTTATGATATGTTCCATTATAACAATCAATTTTGAATGCTGTTGTGATATTTTTCTAAAACACATTTCTGGAGGTCACTACTGTAAAACAATAAAAACAATTTGCACTTTCCGGTTTACTGGGCTTTTCTGTTTGTACAATCTTTTATTATCAGTAGTACACTCGATCTTATTGCATTTGCGATAATATCAATAACTGGAATTCTGTGGGTTTTTACATTACAGCATTATGGTGAAACGAGTTCCACATTCACTGAAATCTTCAATCATATAAAAAACATAAAAAAATTCTAGATAACTCTTCATTCCCAATTCCTTATTACAATGATGAAGGGAAAGTTTGATATCAAAATGGTTGCATTTGATATCAAAAAATTTCCAGAGAAAAATTGAATTTTCATTATCACACAACGCCCGAAAAATTCACCATAAAATGTCATGTGTTTCAATGTTTGAATTCCATTCTGAGCTGCAAATGTAATTTCACTTCTCTTGCACTGACAGAGTAGCCGTTCACCGAATGAAGAAAAACAGGGTTCATTTTCATGAAATTTCCAATTCCCTTCTTTCACTTGGGGGGAAAAAACTCCTTAGGGGAGGGAGTCCACCCTTTCTAGACCGACCCTGGGGGGGGGAGAGAGAGAGAGAGAGAGAGAGAAAGAGAGAAATAAATAAAAAATACCCTTTTGGTGGGGAGAAGGCCAAGAGATCGTCAAAGGTCCAGAGCGCTAACTTTCATTTATTTTATTTATTTATTTTATTTTATTTTATTATATTATTATTATTATTTTTTTTCTTGTGTTGTTCTAGCAATCCATCCTGGATTGGGGCTTCCCTGGGCCGGGATAGTGCTTCTCCTCTTTTCTCCTTCCCTCTCTTTATCTTATACAAGTTTTTCTTTCCTCCCTGGGAACTTTTTTTTTTGGCTGATGCTGCATAAGCTCATACACTTGCTTTCTTGCATCACATGCCACTACTACTACTACTACTACTAGTAGTTCCCCAGGGAGGAGGGCGTGCAGTTAGTAGGGGAGATTTTGCCCTCCTGCTAGGGACGAGTACCTGGAGGCAGTTGTCCAGGTGATCGCTGCTTCCAGGTAGCCAGAATGCCCAAATACAACATCACAATACAGAACACACACATAAGCTCACAAACAGTTTTTCTTTCCTGTCACTTTCTCCAGTGCGGGATGAAAAATTTTTTTCTCTCTCTCTTGCCTTCCTTTTCATCTGTCTTCATCCAACATGGGATATTCCTAAGTGGGATGATTTTTTTTTTTTTTTTCACGACACACACTAGCCTTACCCTGACAATGCGTAAAAACTGAACAGAGCAACGAGGCCGAGATGAACTTGTGTTCTAGGAGCCGCCCATACAAAAACAAAAAATAAAGAAAATAAATAATAATAATAATAAAAAAAAAAAAAAAAACAGCATTGCAGCTCTAAGTCAGCTTCATCCTAGGATGCCGAAACTGCAATTGTTTTAGAGAACAATATTTCGCATTTTTACTTTCTAACATTATGACATCAAAGCGTAACAAGCAAATATCTTCTAACGATACTTTTTTGAGCAGCCGTTAGTTGTAATCTGTTAGCTTTGTATTGTTACAAATATTGCAGTTCACAAATATGAACAATACACATTTCAAGAAAGAAAGAAATTCATAGCGGATGATTTTGTTTTTCTTTCTTTTGATGCACCAGTTTCGAAGTTTAGAAGTTTATAACGCAGCTATGGGTGGAAATATTTTCTCGAAATTTGGTTAGAAGATGGAAACTGCTGTTCTGATATTGTTTACTAAAAACAATTACAATAAAGTGAACTTTTTTTTTTTTTATCAAATGCGCATTGCAGTGTTATCTGTGATATATCAGTATAATGCAGTGAAATATCAGTTTTACACCAGTTTTTCCCGTTTCCAACAGATGAATTTCCTTGATCTTCTGTTCGTAGGAGCAATACACGTTGAAGATAGGATATACGATCTGTTCACCTTCCATAAACTGTTATTGGTACTGTATGGCTTTATTGCCTCTTATGTCAAAAACAGTAGCTCCTGTTCATCTTTTGTTTATTTACACTTCTCCCTTACCGTCTCGATGTATTTGTACTGGTAACGTTGATTTTTTTTGATTTGATTTGGTAGTTGTTGGCGCATCGGCTTCTGTGGCCATATTGCACCTCCCAAGGTTTTTGCAGTACTTTGATCCAAGCCCGAGGCGGGAATCGAACCCGCGACCTTTGGGTTGCCGAGCAGGTACTTTACCCACGTACTGGTAACGTGATATATACCTCCCACGCTTTGCTCGTATTCACGCGGAGTTGTTTATCAGAACTGCTCCTCTCCGTAAAAAGAAATTCGCGTGCTTTACACCAAGAAACGAATCAAGTGTCGGGTTTCATAAGCTCTAGGCTGGTTAGGGCGGGGGTAAAAAAATTAATTGAAAAGGCCTAAAAAATTGCATACTTGATGTCACATTTTTGTCATTTGCGTGAAATTCAATAGAAGGTTTTGAAAATTTAAGTGGGAAAATTCAAGAAAACAGTTCTGGCTCCAACTATAGCGAGTTTCAGCTCTGTAATTAGAGTAAAAATTATAGAATTAACTTGCTGAACCCAGTTGGGGCTGGTACGTACCCCAGCGGACGGGGATATGGTTAAAGGATAGTGCACATATAAAAGAACATGTTAAAGGATCAACGCATTTAAGATCAACGGTGATCACAAAACAGCGTTCAGGTGCTATATCAAAGATGGAAAAGCTATTAATAATATGGATGAAAATCAGATTCAGAAACAAGTGCCGCCAATGAGTCCAATGGGCATTCAAGCAAAAGCAAGAAGCATTTATGAAGATATTAAGGATAAGTACGCTGAACCCCAAGCCAAGTTTGTGGCAAGCAAAGGGGGGTTTAATAGGTTCAAGCATCATCCTGGTTTCCAAAACATTAAAGTATGCAGTGAAGTCACAAGTGCTGATAATGCTGCTGCAGAGAAATTTTGTGATGTGTTGGAAAAAACCCTTTCTAAATCTCCACAGCCTCAACTTCCACAGCACCATGCTTATCAGCCAGAGAGAATTCTAGCAATGATGCTTGAAAGGTGAAACTTGCTGACATCATGCCTGTCTCCTCTCTCTTTTTGTAATTTTATAATTTTTCCTGTGCATGAGATAAAAACACTGAATAAATAATTCTATTTACATGTTTGTTGAACATTTCTTTTTTTGCTTCAATAAAATTCAGTGCGCATAGTTACGAGTGCTGCATAAGCATTTAGGGAAATTCCGATATGTAAAATTCAACTTGCGTAGAGTTCCACAGAAAGCAACCCTTACGTAAATCAGGGAGTGGCTATATATTTTTACATATAAAACTTTACTTACTTAAACTAATTAGCAATTATTTTTTTTCTTTAGATCTGGGGGGGGGGGTTATTTCACAAAAAAAAAAAAAAACACTGATGATAAGCTTAATATTTTAATATGATAATTAAGTTTATATCTACACAAATCCCTGTTGTAGATTAACAATAGCAAAAGTAATAAAATTTAAATAATTATTATTATAACATGAGTGATCATTATTTCATTTTTTAACAAAAATTACATGGATAGTATCTCTGTCTTTCAGAGTTGAATAAGAGGCATTGAATAAAAAAAAAGTTTATGACATGAAATAGATTAAAATTTTACCATATTATCATTTCAATTTTCAGACAGCAGTAGATTCCTCAATAATAGGATGTATACATTCATATTAATCAGAAATACCTGCCTCAGTACTCTAACTACTGGAACTCGTGAATTACATTTTGAGTTTCTAATGATTAATGATCATTCCTAAGTTTTCATCATCAGAAGAGGATGAAATTGCACCATCATTCAATTGTCCAAGAAATTTGATTCTTGGATGACAGCAGTTCCACTTGATACACAGCACTTTCTGATATAATCTATGAGGGTCATTTGAAAAGTTCATGGCCTGTGTACAAAAGGTTTATCTGAGGAGTCTGACAACATGTTACCAGACTACTCAGATAACCAGAAGAAAGTCTCCTTTGGCCAGTGATGCTACAATGCATTCATTACTGCAGTAGGTGAATTCCTGAAGGCCCGAGAGAAAACTTTCTTAGAAGCTGGATGCTTCAAAGAATGTTTTCTCCCGGGGCTCCAGGAATTCACCCACTGCAGCAATAATGTCACTATCACCATGGAATGGGAAGGGGCATTCTCCCCAATGTCGTAACCATATCCTTACAAAGTGCCTTTGGCATTAATCCCTCCCCCCCAAATATTGCACACATGCACAGTGACTGCTTTTGTCTATCTTTCCTCACTCACAACTTTGTTGAAAACTGCATGAAACGTGGTTGTTGTTGTTGTTGTTGTTATTTTTGGCGCAAGGGCTGCTCAGGCCATATTGCGCCGATCAGCGATGTGGACGATACTCATGATGACTGTTTTGCAAACAATCAGAACTGATCATATAAGTTTATCCGTTTGATAAATGAGAAAAATTCTGTGAGATTGGCATTATTACCTATGATATGACAGAGGTTTAAAGATTCTTTAAGATTAGGAAGAAAACTGAATGAGAGTTGCCGGGCATGCGAGTATAAGGTGCATTCAACAAGAATGTGCTTCATTGTGAGTTGAGAATTGCAGTGTGTACACTGAGGAGGATCATTGCCTGTGAGGAGGAATAGGTGGGTAATGTGACTGTGACCAATTCTTGCTCTGGCTAGGATTACTTCTTCCTTTCTGTTTTCCCGGAAGCTAGAGGCCCATAATTGTGGATCTGGTTTTATTTGAAAGAGCTTATTATCTGGTTTATTTTGCCATATAAGTGTCCATTGTTCCTTACATATTCTTTGTATATTAGATTTGTAGTCAGCATATGGAACGAGAGCACATGATGACTCTGAATTAGAAGGATGTTTGGCTGCATAATCTGCACATTCATTTCCAGGTATCCCAGTGTGGCCTGGGATCCAGCAAAAGATAACTACAAGCTGGCGTTCCTGAGTGTGTATCAACATATCTCTTATAGTTTTTATTAAAGAATTCTTTGGTGAGGAGGTGTTTTGTAGGGTTATAAGTGCACTCTGCGAGTCCGTATATATTATACTCTTTTTGATGGACAGATGGAGAATATTTTGTAGGGCAAGCTTGATGGCAAATAACTCAGCTGTATAACTGCTGCATTCCGTGGGAAGTGATAGAGAGATGGTGTTAAAAGGGAATACTGCTGCAGCACCTACTGCGCTATCAGACTTTGATCCATTGGTATATATTTTTGTAAAAAGAGGATAATTCTCTGTGTGAGCAGTATGGAGTTGTTGTATATTGATATTTGCCAGGGAATGCTTCCCCCAGTTTACGAAGCAATTGTCGCAGGATGGTATAGTATAGGCCCATGGGGCGACTGGACAGGTTGGATCTTGGAGGACTTTTTCGAGATGGACATTCCAAGTTTCTGATAGTGCTTGTAATCTGATACCAGTAGGCTGAACAGCACTGGGTTTATTTCTATAAAAGATTTTAAACTGTGGGTCACTAAGTATAGGCCAAATTGGATGGGTAGGCATGCTTCGAATTTTAGCTGCATAATTCAGAAGTAACACCTTTCTTCTGAGACAGAGTGGAACTTCATTGGCTTCAATATAAAGGCTTTGTACTGGCGATGTCCTAAAAGCTCCTGTAGCAATCCTGAGAGCAGAATGTTGGATAGGTGCAAGGCGTGTAAGTACGCTTTCCCTGGCAGAGTCATAAACTGGGGCACCATAATCAAGACGAGACCTAATTAGAGTTCTATACAATTGAAGCAGGGTATAGCGATCTGCACCCCATGTTGTCGAAGAAAGAACTCTGAGTATATTCATTTTTTTCTGGCACGTAGTCCGCAGATATTTGATATGTTCTAAGAAATTAAGCTTACTATCAAAAATGAGGCCCAGGAGAGAAATACTTTTCATGACTAATATAGGATGATTCGTTAAGTGAAGCTCTGGTTCAGGATGCATCTTTCGTTTGTTGCAAAAATGAATGACACTGGATTTCTGATGTGATAGTCGGTATCCATTCTGTGTCATCCATAATTCAATATTGTTAAGAGAGGTTTGTAGTTGCCTTTCAATGAAGTTCATATTCTGTGAACTGCAGGAAACAGTCAGGTCATCGGCATAGAGATATGTGTTTACAGGGACTGGTATGCATTTGGTTATATTATTTATTCTTATTGCAAATAAGGTAGAACTCAGAACTGAGCCTTGTGGGACTCCTTCCTGTTGTATATAGATTTGCGAGAGGACTTGCCGATAGCGGACTTGAAAGGTTCTATTCTGAAGGAAGTTTTGTATGAAATATGGTAAATGGCCTCTGAGGTCAAGGGAATGTAGATCTTTCAAGATACCAAAACGCCAAGTGGTGTCAAAGGCCTTTTCTATGTCAAGGCATACCATAACGAGATGCTCGTTTCGGATAAACGCATTACTGATGTTTGTTTCAGCTTTGACCATGAGATCCAGGGATGATCGATTTTTCCTGAATCCAAATTGGCTATCAGATATTAAATGTTTGGAGTCAAGATACCAGGTTAGTCGGCGGTGTATCATTTTTTCCAGGGTTTTGCCCAAGCAGCTGGTAAGAGAAATAGGTCTATAGTGGTGAGGGACAGAGTGATCTTTCCCTGGTTTGGGAATTGCCAGTACATAGGAGTGATGCCAGCATGTGGGGAATGAATGTTCAGTGAAAATACGATTGTAGAAAGTTAACAGCAAGGATAATGCTTTGCTATCTAAGTGTTTAAGCATTGTATAATACACTCCATCTGGACCAGGAGCACTGTTCTTTGAGGTATGTATAGCTTCTTGAAGTTCAATCATAGTGAGGGGCCGATTATATGATAGACACGATTTGGTTTTGAAGTTCAATCGAGACTTTTCAGCTGAAGCTTTAATCTTCTGAAATGACTGGTCGTATGCGGTCGATGCAGACAGCTGTGAGAATACAGAGCCAAAAGCATTTGCAATTTCTGCAGGAGTACACAGTTCCCGTCCATTCCAGTTGAAAATTGGGGAGGATGGAGGAGGAAATTTGCCATTTAGTTGTTTTATTTTTCTCCATATTATTCTAGAATCTGTATTTTTATTAATTGAATTTGCAAATCGGATCCAGGAGTCTCTTTTTGCTTTTTTCCTGATATGGCGAGCCTTGGCTCTGAGTTTTTTATAATTTATAAGATTATTGGTAGTAGGATGTTTGCGGAATATATTCCAGGCTCGGTTTTTTTCTTTTTTGGCACTTCTACAGTCTTCATTCCACCAATAATTTATGGATCTACGAGAGCTTGACTGTGACTGTGGAATGGCAATAGACGCAGCTGCTAGGATTTGTTTAGTGATATGTCTGGTGACTATGTCAATTGGACAAGATTCAATTATCTGATTATCAAATGATACATGATAAGTATATTTTGCCCAATCAGCCTTGGAAAATTTCCATTTCATGCAGTTTTCTGAAGTCACAGAGTGTGAAGTTTGAATTTTACAGATTAGTGGATAGTGATCACTGTTCAGTGGATCATCCAAAGCTGTCCACTCAATACAAGGAAAAAGGATTGGAGAGCATATAGATAGGTCTATTGAGGACACAGTTCCTGTTTGGAGATGAATGTAAGTTGGTGAACCAGTATTTAGGATGGATAAATTCTGCCTGTCAATGAGCATTTCAATAAGTTGTCCCCGTCCATCTGCATTGGGAGAGCCCCACAATGGATGGTGTCCATTGAAGTCGCCCAATAAACAGAAAGGGGTTGGCAACTGCAGTATTAGATCTTCAAGTTCATGAATAGTGCAAGGCTGAGTGGGCGGTAGATAGATAGAGACAACTGTTATAGTGACTCCAATTGCTATTCGCGCAGCAACCGCTTCAATAGAGGTTTGCAAAGGAATACGCCTGCAAGGGACTCGTGAATCTATGAGAATAGCAACCCCACCGTGAGCTTTATTTGTAACTGGTCTATCTTCTCTGAAAAGAGAATAATTTTTGATCGAGAGAGATACCTTAGGAGTTAAATATGTCTCCTGTAAACAGATGCCAACTGGATTATGACGTTTAATTATTTCTTGGATGTCATCAATATTGCTACGCAAGCCTCTGCAATTCCACTGGACTATATTATTCATTGTTTAGATTTAGACGAGGGAGCTGAGTCTGTCTGCTTTTTAAAAGTCTGTTTACCGCGGTCAATTTTGATTTTATCTCTTTTTGAGAAAACTGGTCTCTTGTCTATTTCATCTTCCGGATGGATCTCCAGAATCGTTTCTGTTTCTTCCTGACTGGGGATTTCATTGGTATCCATAAGGACGGAGTCAACTGGCTGTTTCTAACGGGATCTGGTTTCTCTGTTTGAACAGATATTACAGGGGCTGCATGGACAGCAGGTGGTATGGTGATTGGCGTGTTGTTAGCCCTGCTTGATATATGTTGCTTTGATGATTGTGGTGCAGAAGAGAGCAGGGATCGAGCCCATTCAGCAATAGAGATGTTTGGTGGAATTGATGTGTCAGTTTGGATGGATACTGAATGAAATTTTTTAGAGGCTTCGGCATATGTACGTCTAGGCATCTGTATTTGCAGTTGCTTTCGTGCTTCTGGGAACGAGACTTTGTTTTCTATTTTATATTTCTGGATTTTTTTCTCATATTTCCACTGTTCACAATTTTTGGAGAAGGCTGGATGGTTGCCTTTACAGTTGGGACAAAGAGAAGACTGGGCATTACAATCAGTTTGGGTATGCTCCTTCGATCCACAGTTTGGGCAGACTGGGTCACCTCGACAGACTGTTTGTGAGTGTCCAAATTTCTGACACTTATAACATCTTATTGGGTTTGGAATGTATGGCCGTATGCGACAATGCAAATACCCTGCTTTCACTGACGAAGGTAGGTTTGGTGAGCTGAATGTTAGTATGATGCTCCGAGTTGGAGTTAGCTCGCCATCTTTTTTCATCATGATTCTTTTGGCCTGTGTGACTTTCTGTTCCTGCAATTCCTGTACAATTTCCTCCTCTGAAACATTCATTAGGTCCCATTCTGAAATTACGCCTTTGGATGTATTTAGTGTGGCATGTGGGGACACCTTGACTTGAATTCCACCAAATGAATTGAGTCTAAGTAGAGACTCAGAGTGTTTAGAGCTTGTGGTCTCTACAAGCAAGTCGCCAGATTTTAGTCGCCTCACCATTTTCGGGGAACCAGCTACATTCTCAAGACATTTTTGAATTAGAAATGGCGATAGATTGCCTAAGGGTTGGTTTGTCAGTGAATGGAGAATCAGAAAACTCGGATGTTCAATTCGATGAGTATCCGTTTTCAGTCTCTTTGGATTGGTAGAGTCGATATCAGGTTGATGCAAATCCGCATTATTCAGATTTGCAGTCTTAATCGGGGGGAAGTTGTCATATTCCATGTTTTGCTCCTTTTGGCCCTGGGGGTTTGCTTTACCTCCCAGGTTTCCGGCCCCGCCAAGGGGAGGCAGGAGCAGTGCCACTAGGTGACCAAGCGGCTGAGTTAATTGGTTAGTACTGTTAGAAATAGAAACAGAAAGGTGGCTTCCCTTTCTGGGCCTTTGCCTACTTCTTGTAGTGCGAAAGTGCTGCAGTAATTTATAAATAAAGAAAACGGTAGTTGGAACGAAATATAATTTGTTCAAAGGCTCTTTGGATATAACGCTTTTTGGAACGCACAAAAATCACTTGGTCATGGAACGCTTGGCACCCGGGGCCATGAAACGTGGTGGGTTACTATTTGAAGTGTTATATTAAGTACAGTAACTTTTCAAATGCCCCCTTGTATGCGATATTCTTGTACGGGTGGAGCAACAAAACAAATCTTGTAATTAGTCAATGCTTTTGAGAGACTGTAAAAGGACTACTCAACTTCAGTCTTGATTTCTCACCAACACCATATCACACACTCTTTTTGGATAATGTTGCATAGTTCTATTAAGTATGCCTAATTTCTTTCCCTGGTCCTTTCACGAACAGATTTAATTATAACGCCAATGTATTTAAATTTCTCTGATAAATCTTGAAATCAGTCATCAATATCCTCATACTTAGAATCATAATCACATAAAAAGGGGGCATGTTGATATAGAATGGGATATGATTTTCCCAGACATTACAGTGGACTGCTGATTACATGAATATGAAACCACTGGCAAAAACCTGCCACAATTTTCCACCTTATTTTTTTACCAACTATGCTGATATTTATTCTGCTCATTTTTTCCATAAGACCATCACATCGTGATCGGTACATGCATGTGAAAATTTTCCAAACTTTCAGAATTTCAGCCTTACAGAACTGAAGTAATAACTCAGTGGTGAAGATGGTCCTTGATCACAGAGTAAGGTCTGAGGACAGCCATAATGAATATATGACCAATTAAAACATTTGCCACATGGTCAGCTTTTTCAATGGTAATAGGTATTAGTTCTCCCCATTTGGAAAACTCATGAACAAAGACAATAGTATATCTGTTTCCAGTCTGTGATGTAGACGTGTCCAAGTATGTGTACAGAAATGTTTGGAAAGGAACAGCTAGGATTCTATATTGCTAAACTGATGCATTTACTATGGACTGTGCTCTCACTTGACAAGTATGACACGGCCAAATAATAAGCCAAAAGAACATACCACATACTCAGGAAATTGGCTCTTCTGTGTGCCAGGATGGCCAGCAAGACCATTACTGTGACACTTTTAACATCCAAGGTTTAATGGATTCAACTATTTGATATAATACATGACCGTGTGACTCAAAATACCATGATCATTTAAAAAAAAAAAAAGAAAAGAAAGAAAAACTTGCACAACCTTTTTGAACACGTTTATATATTATATTATTTTTGCAGTGTAAGGGTGTGGTTGTTGTTCTTGCAAGGTTGCCTCAATATCCTAATTTTCAGGACAAATTTTCTTCAAACTGAAATTCCTGTCTTCTAAATTTATAACAGGAATTTGCAGGGTCCCTCCCTCCTCTTCTCAATTTCTTTCTTCTAAGTCAAAGAACATTCTTCTTGATAAGAAATATTTGGATGTTATATTTCATCTTCAGGTGTACTATCTTTCAACAAGAGTTTTTAAAAGTTAATACTTTCACCATTGCAAAGTTTTTTTTCTCTCTTGCAAAGTCAATATTTACCTTGAATTCTTCCATAAAAATTTCTCTCAAAATAACAACTGTAATTTAGATGTCATTTGCTACCAAAAACTTTAACTTTTTAATATGGTGAGAATAAAATTAATATTTCAATGTTACAGTCAGTATACATTTTAATTAACTTTTTATATTCACACACACACACACACAGTGATTCAGGAGGAATAGTAAACATTTTGGGAGGTTATAGCATCGATTATTCCAAGCAAAAAGGTTCATATAAATATGTGTCCAATTCTCAATGGATAACGGAGATACAGCTGTTTGAAACTGGTGCACACCTCCCTGAATCAGATGTGACCAAGAAGCAGTTATAACCCGACACTGCTTGGTGTTAGAAGTGTTGTTAAGAATGCTGCACATCTTCACACATGCTGATATGGTGTTTGTCTACAATTTTTGTGGTGTAAGTGCTACAGCTGCTTGTAGAGAATACTGTCGACAGTTTCCTCACTGCAGAATACCAGATTCAAGAGCATTTACTAGTATTTACACCAAATTGTGTGAGACTAGTACAGTTTCCAGCACTCATATTTCTTCTGAACATGCAAATGAACAAAATGTGGATGAAATAGAACACATTCTTCAGTCAGTAGAACATAGTCCTACTATTAGCACACGAAGAATTTCTATGCATATCGGTTTTCCACAGACAAGAGTATGGCACACATCACACGAGCACTGCTTGTATCCATTTCACATACAGTGGGTGCAACACCTTCAACCAGGAGACGATGCCCAGCAATTGGAACTTTGTCAGTGAGTAAATGCTAATCGCCGATTAATTCCATTAATAGTGTTCAGCAATGAAGCTACTTTCACCCGTGACGTTATCAATAACACCCTTAACTCTCATAAGTGGCCAGACGAAAATCCACATGCCACTGTAGAAACAAATTTTCAACATTGCTTCCCTGTAAACGTGTGGTGCAGTATCATCAACAATCAATTGATTGGGCTTGTTGTGTTACAAAATTGTCTTACAGGGCCCATTTAACTAGAATTTCTGCAAAACGAACTTCTGCCTATTGGAGGATGTTCCTTTGGCTACAAGTATTGGTATGAACTTTTAGCATGACAGAGCTCCTGCACATTATACCCATCTGGTGATACAATATCTAAATCAAACATTCCCTGAACGATGGATTGGTCACGGAGGTCCTGTTCATTGGCCACCAATGTCTCCAGACCTCACTCTGTTAGATTGTTTGTGGGAATGAATGAAAAGCATAGTACACAAATAAAGGGTCAATACAGGAGTTGAATTGCTCCTTTACATTTTGGATACTGCTGCCCTCATAAAGGGGTTATATGAATGGCAAGACAATCTCAGAAGAACAATACATCATACTATCACAAGAGTTGCAAAGTGCATTGAAGTTGGCAGTGGGATTTTCGAACATTTATTATGAACTGTAAAAAATTTGTCAATTATTTGTTTTGCATCATTCAAAAAGCCAATAAATACAAACAATAAGTCATTTATCATTCTTTAATACCACTCATAATGGCTTTGTGCATGCCAGTTTCAAAGAGCTATATCTCCGTATCCACTGAGAATTGGACACATTTATATGAACATTTTTACTCGGAATAATCGACACTACAGCCTCCGAAAATATTTACTATTCCTCCTGAGTTACCCTTTAAGTTTTGAGGTAGTAGGAAACTTTCAATTTATTGAAACATTTATTTCAAGGCATTCCATGTTTAAACCGACATTTGGAAGATTGTGGCTTTCATATGGATTGACTAATGGAAAGTAAATCCAAAAAAGCATTTCTTTTTATTTCAATGCGAATCTTCGTACATGTATGTACAATTGATATTTAAACATGTTAATCAAGCTTATATCTTATATCTTACATTAACAATAGCAGAAAGTAATAACATTGAAATAATATTTATTATAACGTGATCAATTGCGATTTGTTTTTTAATAAAGGTTACAGACAGGAGTTGTCTCACCATCTTTCAGAATTCAATGGTAGGAAAAAAAAAAAAAGTTTATGAGTATGAAAGATTAAAATTTTACAGAGCATCAGCAATCTACATAATAACATAGCTTGCCTCTAAGTGTATGTGGTGTAATCTCTATGAAAAAAAAAATTCTAGCTAGTAGATGAAATGTCATCTGCACAAGTGTCTACACATATCTTGAAGCTCCTACACTGGTAAATTAAACTTTACTTACCAGTGTCGGAGTGAGTAGTCATTCATTTCTCATTCATCAAAACTGAATCAAAAGGAAAGGAAGTCAGAAAAATTTGCAAGCTTTTTCGAAAATCGCTTACCAAAAATGACGTATTACAAAATTTTGTTAAAGCAAAATTTAATGGAAAAGAATATAAACTTATATTAGATTGCAAGACTAGATGGGATAGCACATTCTATATGATTGAGAGATTTTTGAAATTGAAAATTGCATTCCAATTGCTCTATGTGTCAACTGAAGCTGTGTCTGACGATGACTCGAAAACACTTGAATTGCTATGTGAAACTTTGCGAGCAGTTGAAATGATTCTTAAGGCTATAACCTCAGAAGATACAGACTTACTTAAAGCAGAGTCTTCAATAGAATTTCTGCTTGCTAAGCTTGATACAGCAGAAAACCCATTTGCTTTAAAGTTTCACCAAAGCCTTTTGCAGCGCTACAATGCAAGATGAAATTGCCAAACCGTGGCTTTGCTGAGCTATCTACACAACCCAAAAAAAAAAAAAAAAAAAGTTTAGGAAAGAAGGTTCAGGTTCAAGAACTTTTGATTTTCCAAGTAAGGCAAGTTTTGAAAAAGCATGCTGAAGAGATTTATCAGAGATTATTTGCAAAACAATCCGAAGGAGTCTTAGCGTTGAATGAAGAAACTGAAAATAAACGAACTGTTCTTTTAGAAGAAAACAAAGACTCGTCTAGTTCCGATGATGGAGATACACTCATGCGAGAGTATGTTAGTGTAATAAAGAGATTAACTGAAGAGCCTACAAAATATCCGAGGGAATTGGAAATTAGCAAAGAATTCAAAATTTTGGAGGCAACAAGCAGTAGAAGTGAAAAGCTGGAGAAAGTTTATAGAGCACTGCTGATCATTAAACCAACAAGTGTCCAATCTGGGAGTGTTTTCGATCACTGGTCTCTTTAACACAAAAATAAGGTCAAGTTCAGGAAAAATGCTTAATATACTGTGTTTTTTAAAGGATCATTTTCAGAAAAAAGCTGAACAATAAATAGTAAAGTAATTTCCCCAAGCTGTTTTTTTTTTCACATTATTTTTATTTATTTATTATTATTATAGGGCTTATTATTTTTTTGTTTACTATACGAGATGATAGTTTTTATTCAAAGGATTTGAATACAATTTGTAATTTTGCATAATCTCAAGCTGGTTACTTTTTTGGAGTATTTTAATTTTTTTATTTTTTTTACTATAAGAGATGATAGATTTTGTTTAAAAGATTTGATTACGATTTGTACAATCTACCCAAGATAAAATAAATACCTGTGTTATAAGCTTTTAATTATTTTCCCTAAGTCTGAGAAAATCGGTTTTAAGAGTAAACTTCAGTTAAACTCGGTTTTATGCAAGCCCTAGATGGAACCACAGTCCACTCAAAATGTGTGTGTGTGTGCTACAGCACTCTTGCTCCTGCCCACTCAGCTATGTCAGACCTTCTCACATAACCTATCGAACCCCCTCTAACAATTAGTGCAATTCCTCCTTGAGACAGATGTTCCTGCAATTAATTACTCTCTGGCTGAAAGAAACTCTTTCCATGAGTATTCTGAGGGGGCATAATTTAAAATTATGCCCCCTTATGTGTATTAACTGAGCAATAGTAAGAATACCAACAGCATTTAGTTTACTCAATTCATTCAATGCCTTAAACAATTCATTCAGGTCTCCTTAAATCCTTCCTAGTTTCCAGGTTCTGAAATTTGCACAACTGAACTCTTTCTTGGGAAGAGTACCCTTTTGTGCTCCTGATTAATTTTGCTGCCATCTCTGCATTCACATGGTTCCTAAAAGGAGGCTTCAAAACCTCTACGCAGTACTTGAGATGTGGCCTAAACATTGTCTTATTAACTAAATAATCACCTCTTTAATCAATGAACTACAATTTCTAAAAATATAAAACAGTAAACCCTCGCTAATCCAGTAACAATTAATCTGAATCGAAATATGAAAATTCTGTTCACAGTTGAGTACTTTCAAAGATACATGGGTTTTAGAAAGGCAGACAAGTAACTCTCACTGCGTGCTGATTGACTGCACAGAGAGAGAGACAGAAAATATATACATTATATTGTCTTGCGCAGGGGTGGGCAACAGACGGCCCACGGGCCACATCCGGCCCCCTCGGTAAATGCATAAATATAGAAAATCCATACCTGACTACACTCGCCGTAAACGTTCGGCTTAATTCGGTTCAATCAGGAATCACGGCCAGTATAACAGTAACCAAGTGATTCTACGCAATGTCAAAGAGTTATTATTATTGTAGCATCGATCGAACGAAGTTCCTTTGGGTTTGACTTCTTATTGAAAAAAATAATATTGGTGCGAGATATTTTATGTTTTATGCCTTTTCTAATTATTACAATTTTTAATTTAATATAATTTATAGCCCATAAAATGAGCCAATTAAAAAAAAAAAAGAAAAATTGATGCCGAATGCCGCATTTTCAACGATAATTGGACATTCAGATATTTTTTTTAAAAATACATTAATAATTTGGTAATTCAAGTAATATAACATTTTTTAGGTTCTGATTTTTTTTATTAAATCGTTCAATCTATTCCGGCCGGCATCATGATGCGAAAATTTCATTCGGCCCGCTGACGAAAAAAGTTGCCCACCCCTGGTTTTGCGTGTTGTTGACTTTGAGTCGGATTGATGTTATTGCTTATATCGCTTCATTTGCATACTTCTTTATATTTATATACATAAGTTAACATATTTTATATAATTATGGGTCCTAAGGAATAAAAAAAAAAAAAAAACACTACTTTAATTATCATTAACAAGCTCAAAGTGATAGAACAACTTGAAAATGATGTTTTGGAAAAAAAAAAAAAAAAAAAAACCCGAAGAATTCAATACTGGTCACAGGCTGTCAGATATCAAAAAACAGTTCACAGTTGAGTACTTAGAAAAACACATGGGATTTAGGGCGGCAGACTGTGCAGAGAGAGACAGAAAATATGTACATGATATTGTCTTGCGTGTTGTTTAGTATCCTGTTGACTGAGTCGGACGGATGTTATTTCTTATATCACTTCATTTACAACGTATTTTATATAATTACGGGTCCTAAAGAATTAAAAAGTGAAATAAAAAGAAAACACTTAACTTTAATTATCATAAACACACTCAAAGTGATAAAACAACTTGAAAATGGTGTTCTGAAAAAAAAAAAAAAAAATGCAGAAGAATTCAGTATTGGTCAACAGGATGTGTCAGATATTAAAAAACAAAACTAATCTATTCCTTTCCTTTAAAATTTGACATGAGGAGCGATTAAAGCAGAGTAACAAATAGACAGACATAAAAAAAGCCAAAAGTATTTCTGGAAGAAGCTGTATTTAAATGGTATTCACAGCAACGATCAAGTGGCACAGTGTGCGACGTCAGTGACACCTGATAAATGTATAAAAAGATAAATGCCAATACATTTATCAATCTTTTTATAGTTTTTAAATAATGGCTCCACAGTGATTTTTTATTTATTTATTTTCATAAGCACTACTATACCATTAAATTTTCCATTTATTTGTGTTCTAAGTTTTTTTTTTTTTTTTTGTCTTTTAAGGTTATCTTTTGCTTTACTAATCCGGATGACCTCTCTCCCCAGTTACACTGGATTAGCAAGGGTTTACTGTTGAGTATTGCAAAATTTATCATAATGTACATAGCTATAAAGACAAACCATATTCAGAAATAAAACTATCATATATTTTATAATGTGAACCATAAAACAAGTTGCCTCACTCTCCTCCTTTGAATAGACAGAATACACTTTGAATTCTCAGGGAATGCCATTATTCAAAAAGATCACTGCAGGCATTATTGTTGCTTGATTGGGTTACAAGAAATTTCTAGTGTAAGAGTAATGAAAACATACCATTCTGCATGTTACACTAACCATACACCTAATTCTGGATTGTTGGCTTTAACAATAGAGATGCCTAGTATACAAATTTGTACCAACACCTATAAACCAGAGCAACTAGGTGTTAAGCAAATTAAATTAATATGATTTCAAAAATAATTTGCATTTAATTTTCAAATTATTGAAATGTAATAAATGAAAGTGAACCCTACAAAAATTTGATACATAACCCATACTGCTCCTTCAGTATGGGAGTAATGGAGAAAACTCCATTGAAACATAACTGAAAAACCACTTGGACATCTTTCTGTCCAATGGATTGCTCAATGCTTTAGTTTTCTGTAAAATTCAAATGCAGAATTGTGCAGACATGCAAGAATGATTTTTTAAAATGGATGACATGGATTTACCATTTTCACCATGAAAACAAACAACATTAATACCAGTGGAAAAAGTCCTAGACTCTGAACAAGGAGCAGGTATCTGCAGAAAATGTTTGTTTTCTACAAGCAGTGTGGTGTAAATCTGATTAACTTCAAAAGGGCACTGCCATCACCAACATATTATCCAACCTTCTCTCCTGCTTGCTCAGGTGCATAATCCCATCAGCACTGATGCTTGTTCAAACCATTCATGGCCATACACCTCAATCAGATCACCTCACAGGTGCCTAGTCTCCAGATGCTGCAATTTGCAGAACTTAAACCTATCTTGGTAAGCAACCCTTTGTTCCACTCACTAATCTCACTGCCCTTCAGTGTACTTGTTCTAGTAGCTCAATATCTTTCCTAAAATGAGGCCCCCAGCCATATATGCAGTACTCAAGGAGTGGCCTGACCATTGCCTTATACAAGAGGTAAATCACCTCCTTATCCCTGCTAGAAAAATTCTATATAAAATTGACAAGATCCTATAAGTTACTCTTGCAACCTGTCTGCACTGTTCAGAAACCTTCATATCTGACTGAACATTTACCCCAGGTCCTTTTCATTCTACACCAGCCCAAGTGTAGTACTGCATAGTTATTTACTCTGGGATTACTGCTACCCAAATGCAGTACTTTGCATTTGTCTATGTTACACTTCAGCTGCCACCTCTCAGCTCATCTACTCAACTCTTCTAGATCCTGTTGCAGCAGTGTTTCATCCTTACTGTCACTAACAACCCCCACCAACCTTCGTTGTTGTTTGTTGTTTTTTTTTTTTGGTTTTTAGGAGCATTAGCAATTAAGGCCATATTGCTCCGGGATATGCGGTGGTCATTCCCTGACCTTTCTGCATCTTCCATATTTGGTGGTGACGGGCTTGAACCCCGGTCTAATCAGGAAGCTTGTGATACGCATTACTGCTCCTTCCCACCTGGCTACAGAGGCGCCCTCCCCACCAACTTTCGTATCATCTGCAAAATATGCACACAATATGAAGTTTAAATGTGTTACCCAATTGGTGGAAATAATTGTCACAAGATGGCATAACACTAAGGGCCAGAATCTCTCTCTCTCTCTCTCTCTCTCTCTTTTTTTTAATGAAAACCCCAAACGAGAGGTATTAGAACCGATAGTACTTAGTACCGTGCTTGGGTTGGAGGCTAGAAGATGAAAAAAGATATCTGTTGACATTAGACTTGAAATTCTGTAGACTAATTTTCACTAGGAACGTTGTTCCAGAAAACAGCAATTGAATGAATAAACGAGGAAGACGAAAAGTTGGTTCTGTGAGTTTTAAGTTGGACAGTAAATGGATGTTGGCTGGGGGTGGCACGTGTTTGGACTGTTTTGAAAAAAAAAAAAAAAAAAAAAGAGCGAGCGGGAATTATAGAAGCCAATTCAGAAAACAGTGCCCATGGAAGCATCTAGAGAAAAGGCATGCAGCAGAAACAGTACATCTATGACACAGTGAGTGGAGAGACTGTTAGAGAGGAGTCATTAATTAATCAAACTGCCCTCTTCTGAATGGAATCTAGAAGCACGAGGTTTTAGGGGCATCGCCCCAGATGTGGGAACGATATTCCATGGTAGGGCGGATTTGCGATTTGTACAGAGTGAACAGCTGTTTGGAAGAAAAGTAATAACGCCGAGAGCAAAAGAGAAAATCAAGTTTTTTAGATGCAAAGGAAGCAATATTTGAAATGTACCTGTGCCAAGAGACATTAGAAGTCAGGGTAATCCCCAAAAGAGATATATCATCTTGCCTAGAAATCAGAGTTTCATCAAAGATAAGCATAGGATCAAAAGAATAATTTTTGTGATATATAAGACAAGACTGAGTTTTAGAAGGATTGAAGTTAACTACGTTTTATTTGCCCCACTGGAGAATTAACTGGAGATCGGCATTTAAGAGATTGGTAGTGAATACTCGAGAAGTCGAAGCTGATTGAGCAGGCCACCATTTCTCAAAATGGAATGCAATCTGCTATCAATGGAATACTATGGATAGAATTTCTGATCAATGGAAGAAGGTCATTAATATACAAGAGGAAAGAACTGAACCTCGGGGCACACAAGCATTAGTGGAGAAGTTAGAGTCATCTACCATCACCCTCAGTGAACAATCAGAGAGGAAACTGGATAACCAATTGCAAAAACAGTTGGAAAACCATAAGAGGGAAGCTTGTTTAGAAGACCTTTATGCCAAACACAAACAAAAGCCTTTGAGATGTCAAGAGCAACTGCTTGTGTTTCACCAAACTTTTCCATTGAATTTGTCCATATTGAGTAACATAAGCCAGAATATCACCAGGGGATCGACATTGACAGAATCCATACTGGCGATAGTTCATCAGATGGAAGCTTTCTAGGTAGCTTAAGAGTTGGCAGTTAATTGACTTTTCCATTACTTTAGAAAGAGTAGAAGTAATTGCAATAGGACGGTAATTGGATGGGAAGGATTTGTCACCCTTTTTAGGAACTGGATGGATATGAGCAAATTTCCAAGCAGAAGAAAAAACACCTTTGGAATAAGAAAGTGAAAAAAGGTGGCAAAGAACAGAAGTTCAGGAGCACAGCCTTTGAGAACAAGTAGAGAAATACCATCAATACCTGGCGTTTTCTTGTATCAAGATTCGTCAAAATCATTCTGACATCCTTTTGACGGAAGACCACAGGGGGGCATTGAATGGAGCGTGTTGGGAATGGTGGGAGGTGTTTTACCAAGATCGTTAATACATGAGTTGGAAGAAAAATGAGATGCTAGCAGGTCAGCTTTATCCTTGGCTGAAGTGACAACAGAACCATCTGGTTTGGACAGAGGTGGGAGCAGAGCTGGGCAAAAGTTGCGGCCAATAGCTTTGGCAAGAGACCAGAATGCTCGGCTACCATTAGGGCAAGAAGCAAGTTTTCTACTCTTAGCCTGTTCAAACTCTAGTTTGGACTGATTAATAACTGCTTTACAATTGTTGTGAGCTTTGGTGTAGGCAACTGAAAATGAAACTGAAGAATTAGAAACCAGCAGCCGATTATAATATGCAATACTCTTCTCTTGAACAGCCTTAGCATATTTATTTGAAAACCAAGGTTTAGATAATGGACGAGATTTTAAAGTGGAGTGTGGAATAAAGGATTCCATTCCTGCAAGAATAATTTCACTGACACGATCTGAGCAAACGCTGACATCAGAAGTTTTGAAACAGTAATCCGACCAAGGGAAAGAAGAAAAGAAATCTCGCAGGTCATCCCATTTTGCATTCTTGTAATGCCAAACAATATAAGGTTGGAAATAGCCATGAGATAATGGCTCCACTGGAAAAGAGACAATCACCAAGTTGTGATCTGAAGTTCCTAGAGGACAACTCACTTCGATCCTGTACTTAGAAGGGTTATTTGTGAGAAAAAGATCTCAAGTGTGTTGGCTGTATGGTTAGGATTGACTGGTATCCTTGTAGGTACATGAACAATCTGTGCAAGATCATTAGTAATTGCAAAATCCTCAGCATCTCGACCAGCTGGGTCAGTGTGACTAGAAAACAGAAGCCAGCTGGAGTTGTGAACATTAAAATCACCAAATAAAATTACCTCACTGTTAGGAAAGTTGGACTGGAGAAAGTAAAGTTGCAAAGAGAGGAAGTCAAAGAGCTCCAAGTGATTAGTGGAATTGGGAGAACAGCAGAGACAACAGATGAATTTGACAGAATGAGGTAGAGAGATTTTATGCTAGAGAAGTTCGAAAAGAGGAGATTCCATATTACCAAGTCTCTGACAGGGAATATAGGAACGGACATATGCACAAGTACCACCTTTGAGGCGTAAGGAACCATACAGTGAATAATTTGGGCATCTGAGATGAGCAGTAATTGAATCAACCGATAACTGAGATTCTGTCAGAAAAAGTACATGGGGTTTGGCAGACTGCAAGTGGAAATGGACGTCGTTGAGATTAGAATCGAGACCATGTATATTTGTGAAATGAACTAGGAAGTGTTTGGGAGGTTAGATCTTTTCACAGATAAGCTTACTCTATTAGTTTGACAATTCACGGTGCATTCAATAGTAAGAAAAAGTGGGGGGGGGGGGAGAACCATGCTATATTGGATATGGCATACACATGGTAAGAATATACCCAGATCCTTGCCATAACATGGCCTTGACAATGCCCCCCACATACACGCCACTCAGACTCCCTCCAGTCACTATCTGACAGAGTAGAGGTAGCAAGATTATACATTAGCTGATCCGGAAGCCTCCTAAAGAGTTACCAATAGGTTCGGCCCGACGTACTAACTATCGACCGGCCTCGAACACCGTTTTAGAGCTGTACCCTTGAAATGTAAAGAAGACTGGATCTCGCCATGATGTTCATTATAACCTCAAAAGTCACCAGTCATACTGCATGATGAAAGTGGTGTGGAAGGGTTGACCGGAACTATATATCTTGCAGGACTTTATTGAAGTGTATAATCCAATCTTCTCCTTGTTCCTTCAGCCTAATACCACTGTGCCAAATTGCCTGTGGTTTGTTATAAAAGGTCATAAAGTATCACCAATTAGGATTGGTTGGCTGGCTTTGTAGTTTGGTTGCATAGTTCAGCAGCAACACCTTTCTCCTGATATTTAGAGGAGCTTCATGGGCTTCAACATACAAACTTTGCACTGGAGATGTTCTGAAATCTTAGAACTGTCCTAAGAACTGAAAATTGAATAGGGTTGAGGCAAGATAAAGCACTCTCCCTATCCTAACAGAATCAAAAACAGGCATGATCTGATTATGGATCTATATAAGTGAAACAAGCTGTAACAATCTGCTCCCCAGGTTGTGGCTGATAAGATTCTGGGTATGCACAGTTTTTTTTGAAAAGCAGTCTGAAGATGTACAATGTGCTTTTGGTAGTTTAACTTGCTGTCAAAAATTAAGCCTCGTAATAAATACTATTAGATATTGGAGGAGGATGGTTATCCAAGTGGAACTTGGGTTCACAATAGGGCTTACAATACCGTTTTTCTCAATAAATTTTGATGACAGTTAGGTGCAATAAAGTAAGGAAAAAAACAAGTACTGTAATTACTTGAATTCATGTTTTAAATAAAATTTTATTGCAATAATAAATATTCTGAAAAAAATGATTAAAATACAGTTATTCTAAAAACAAAAAAAAAAATGCATATTGTTAGTGCAAAGTTTAGTTATATTTAAGCATTCACACTACCTGTCCAAATAAAGTGAGCTCTTAAGAAACATAAGCAATCAATATATGATTGTTTAAAATGGATCTAATTTTGGTACATACAGCATTTGATTAGCAGCAGAAAACCCCCTCTCGAATTCTATTCTGGTACTGAGATATTCATAGATGATCTCAGTCCATATTTTCTAGGCTTTGAACTTTTTTTTTTAGCAAAAAAAGTTAAAAGTATTTCATTAATTTCTGACTAAAGTTCATCTTTTAAAATCTCATTGGAGTCAGGCAATTTCTTATTTTGGAAAAAATTTGCGGAACACTGATGTTCTGTTCCATGTTGCTCTTCCATGGTTGAATTATGTTCATCATTTTCTGAAGGAGAAAGATGTTTTATTAAGTGAAGTATAATTTTCACTGTAGTATCTTTGCTGAGTCTGGGAGAGAGAAAAGAGTGCAGTTAAAAATTCTTCACATATATAAATGCAAAGAACAGAAGGACATATCAGACTGGACTCTTATGTAATGGACGTGGGACAGTATTAGATATCACAGCCGAAGTTTCAGATGAACTCAACAGTTACTTTTCATCGACATTGACATAAAAAAACAACCTTTTTGTCAATGAGATATTATGGAAGTGAAGTTGAAAAAAATGTAATTAATGATGTTGAAATTTCAAATAATTATTTAATGAGAACTTTCACACCTAGAGGCAAGTAAGGCTCCTGTGGTTGATGGCATATACCCTATAATCTTAAAGGAGGCAACAATAAAGTGCATTGAACCATTAAGGCTAGTTATGAGAGCATCACTGGACTCAGGAGAGATTCCGTTGTACTGGTGTAAATTGGAACGTAGGAGTGTAATGGGAAATTACGACCGGTCAGTCTAACTTCAGTAGTAGGGAAAATCATGGAGGCAATGATCAAGGGTGGAATTCAGGATCATTTAGATGGAAATGGAATTCTGTAGGATACACAGCACGGTTTTGTAAATGGAAAATCATGTTTAATTAATCTGGTTAGTTATTTTGACCTGGTCACTCAAGAGCTGGACCAGGTTGGAATCATAGGGAAAATCTTTAGATGGATAGCATGATGGCACCAGGCAGAAAGTTGTGATAAATGGTTATTCCTCAGGTTGGGTTAATGTAAGAAGTGGGGTTCCCCAAGGATCAGTATTGGGACCTGTTGTTTTTGATTATCTTAAATGACATCTATGAAGGGATGGAGATCTAAACTTGCAGATGATGTAAAGATCAGTAGAGTAGTTAATGATCGCCGCCAAGCAGAACTTCTTCAAAGTGACCTGAAGTTCAACCTTGACAAATGCAAAGTACTGCATATGGGTAGAAGTAACCCCAGAGAAACGTACCAACTGTGTGGTACTACACTTAAGGTGGTAGAAAATGAAAAAGACCTGGGAGTAATTGTGCAGTCAGATATGAAGTTTTCTGAGCAGTGCAGACAGGCTGCTAGGGCAGGTCATGGGGTTTTGTCAATGATATATAGGAATTTTGCTAGCAGGGAAAAGGAGGTGATTGTCCCTCTGTATAAGGCAATGGTCAGGCCACGCCCTTGAGTACTGCGTACAGGTCTGGAGGCCTCATTTTAGGAAGGATGTAGATTTGCTTGAGCGTGTACAGAGAAGAGCAACACGATTGGTGAGGGGAATGAAGGGATTCTCTTACCAAGAGAGGCTTAAGTTCTGCAAATTGCAGTGGCTGGAGACTAGGCACCTGCGCGGTGATCTGATTGAGGTCTATAAGGCCTTGAATGGGTTGAGCACGCTGAATTCTGATGGGATCCTTCCACTTGTTCAGATTACCAACCTACGGGGACATAAGTTCAAATTAAGAAAGGACAGATGTAGAATAGATGTGCGGAAATTTGCCTTTAGCCAGCGGGTGGTTAATTGCTGGAACAAACTTCCATCTGTCGTAGAAGTTGATAGGTTAAATAAATTTAAGGAGGAACTGGACAGGCATTTGGAGGGAATGGTGTGATTTTTTTTTTTTTTTTTTTTTGGCTGATGCTGCATAAGCTCCTACACTTGCTTTCTTGCATCATGTGCCACTACTACTACTACTACTACTACTACCTAGATAGACTTTTGGGATGGTCAGAAAAGTGTCAGCTATGCTTTAATCCAGCAAGGTCTTACACCTGGGGAACAGCAACCCCAAAATAACTTATACACTTGGTGGAGTTGAACTAAAGACAGTAGTGGAGGAACGGGACTTGGGAGTTACGATACAGTCAGACATGAAGTTGTCAGAGAATTGTGGACAGGTTGCGATGCTGCATGGTGTCTTACTGATGATTTATCGAACATTTGCTAGTAGAGATAATGACGTCATAATCACATAAAGGTGATTTTATAACCTTCATGTGATTAAATTATAAGCAATTATTATTTTAAAATTAGTACTGAAAAACCGGTATATTTTGTATCAATACCGGAAAAAAATGACCGGGATCCCGGTATTGTAAGCCCTAGTTCACAGCAAGCATTTTACGCCTGGTACAGAAGTGAATGGCAGCAGATTTCTGGCTGGACAGTCTAACGGTTTTGTGTCATCCATGTCTGGATGCAATTAACTGATATTTGCAGTTGGCACTCAATGTAGTTCGTTTTGAGAATGACAGGAAATTGTGAGATCATCGGCGAAAAGGTATGAATCCACAGTTTTCAGAATGAGTTCAATTATATGATTCATTCCAATATCGAACAAAGTGGCACTGACCAAGAACAGACCCTTGTGGAATTCCTTCCTGGACAAAGTTTTTAGAGAGGTTCCCTCTCTAATGAACTTGAAAGGATCTTTGTAGGAAATTTTGGATAAAATATGGCAAATGGCCTTTTAGGCCAAGATCCTTTAAGATGCCAAAGGCTTTCTCAACGTCAAGACAGACCATGACGAGATGTTCCTTTTTGATCATGAGATCCAATGAAGGTCAATATTTTTGGAATCCAAACTGGTTATGTAGTTAATCAAATTTTGGGACTCAGGGAACCAAGTGAGACAGCAATGTATCATTTTCTAGAGAGTTTTGCTCAGACAGCCGGTAAGAGATATCAGCCTGTAATTTTGAGTAACAGAATGTTTTTTACCAGGTTTTTTGATTGCCAGTACGTCAGAATGATGCCAGGAACTTGGGAAGGTATGTTCAGAAAAAATTCGATTGAAAAACATCAGCAGTGAAGATAGTGATCTTTGATCCAAATTTTGGAGCATTACATAGTATATCCCATCAGGGTCAGCAGCACTGTTTCTTGAGTTGGAAAGAGGTTACTGCAGTTCAAGCATGGTAAATGGTTGATTATAAGGCAAAGCACAAGTGCTTTTTGGCATGCTTAATTTAACTCGTCTTCTAGCTTCTTGATAAGAAACTATTTTCAGTCATGTATATTTTTCCCTAACTTCAGAGTATGCTGGATGGCTGCCCCTTGCAATTAGACACTGCAGAATTTTTCCCTTTCATTCTGAGTTCTGCACCCACAGTTTAGACATGTTGCTTCTCCATGGCATTGTGTCTGGGAGTGACCAAATTTCTGGCATTTGTAGCATCTTAGGGGATTTGGGATAAAGGATCAAACATATATACCTGCTTTGACTGAAGCTGGTAGATTCTATGTATTGAATGTCTTTTTATGAGAGTACACAACAGTATGGCGTACTGGCACATTTATTAACAGTGACGTGTGACATTCGGATGCTGTACACTTCGAAATTTGTAATATTCCGTAAAAATTTTGCATGTTTACCTACTTTTTAAATAAGCTGAAAGTTATTTAACTAAATTTGCATTTACTGTCTATTGTCAAGATATCTTCTATATAAAACTTTATAACCATTTTTAGAATTCTAAATTACTCAGTCGGACCTCTGTTTAATGAACTCCTTTTAGAGCGAATTTTTTTTTTGAATCCCCTTGGAAATTACATTTAAAATAGTTTCACAGTTGAACGAAGAAAATTTTCATACAACGAACAGCTTAGGAGAGACTTAACTGCGTACACACTGCTGGCACTTCTGGCCTTCAGGCAATTTAGGAAATTAGTGCTGCTGCTAAGGAAGAATTGAGAGAGTTAAATGGATTAGCATTCTACAACTCAGTGGTACCTGGTAAAACCTATCCAACCACCTGTCCCACATACGGAGAAGTCACGCTGGTCAACAGTGAGCAGATCAAGGGGTATCACAACGGGCTCTGGTTCACCTTCTACTGCAGTGGTGTCCCAACCTTTTCTTGTACAAGGGACATATTCAAAGTTAGAATTCTTTTGGGGGCCGCACTGAGTGATTCGAGAAAAATTTGTGTTATATATTTCCATATCTTGTTACACATAAAAGGAAGTTTCTGTTTTCATGTTAACATTTTTTTATTTTCAGGCTATATATAAAAAATGCAAATTCCCAATACTTTTATGTGTAACAAATCTATGTCACTAATTTATTTTTTAGATTCTATTAAAATTATAAAAATATAACTTTCTTTTGTTTTTCAAAAAAATACCTTACTTTTGCCTTTAAATATTCACTTAATGAAAATTTTTTGATAATTTGCAAAATTTAAAATGCTGTTTTAATTCACTTTCCGCACGGGCTATAGGTTGGACACTGCTGGGAATCGACCGTAAGCGCCCCATTCGAGAAGTAAGGGAGAGTGATTTTCTTTTACCTCGACAAATAATCATCTCTTGTTTCACGGAAGTGTGTAATTCACATTTTCTCTATCTCTCTTTACATGGTCACAATAGATAAATATCTGAATGACTGACTTTTTGGACAGTTTAAAAAAAAAAAATCAAATTTAAGAACTAGTGACAACATTGATGATAAGAGAAGGAAAATGAGGACAACGAAGGTATTAAACTTTCTAAACACGAAATGTTAGCATTTGGTGAGAATGAATTTAGAAAATTGTCAATTAGGCTTCAGGTAAATGAAAGAGATACAATTCGCTCATTCCAGGAATACCTAACCAAAGAGACTTTTCGGAAAAACTGAAGGCATTTGATGAACGCTCTGAGTATGATACCAATTTTATCGAGTGAATGTGAATGAGGATTTTCACAAATGAATCTGATCGTCAGCCCAACCAGAGCTTTGTTGATGACAAAAACAATTTCTTCACTACTATTTCTTAATTAAAATTACAGGCCCACTGCTGACATGCTTCGATCCAGCAAATATGTCGATTCATGGCTGCTTCGGAAATGTCATTCAGCAACAAACACAAACAGTAAGAAGTCGGCATAGTGTGTTGGACGAGAACTCAACAAAAATTTGGAATATTCTATAAAAACTTTATTATGAAATTTTATTGATTTTACTTATCTGTTTACTAATTTTTACTTATTAATTATTTTTTATATACTTGAATAATAAAATTATGCTTAATAAACTGTGTTAATATACTTAATTTGTTGTTCTTATTCCAAAAACATTACTACTAAGTAACAATATCAGGAAATAATTTTTTAGAGTACTATACTTTTCATGTCCTTTTAATTTTCAATTTTTCCTGATGGCAAAGAATGAGTACCGGCACCTATTTTTTTTTACAAAAAATAGTACTGATTAAAATAATGTTACGTGTTGGGACTAAGGTGCAGCGTTTTTGCTATTTGGATCCTGTAATTGCTGGACTATTTCATTTCTTCTTCAGAAACATTTAATAGATCCCATTCAGTGATCACTCCAATGGAAAAATTTAAGGTGTTATGCAGGTAAACTTGAATTGGAATTCCGCTTAAAGAATTGAGTCTTAACAGTAACTCAGAGTGTCTTGGGTGATAGATCTCTATTGGCAAGTCTACGGTGTTTCACCATTTTCGGTGATGCTGCTGTATTTTCAAGGCATCGTTATATGTTGAAAGGGGAAAGCTTGCTGACTGGTTGTTAAGACAGAGAATGGATGATCAGGAGCTGGAAATGTTGTTTGCATCCTTTTCTTTTAATAATGAAAAGTCATGATCAGTTTCACGGTTGTCATTTTTTGAGAGCTCATTGGCTCTAAATGTGGAAATACACTGGTTTCCATTTCTACTTCTTTTAGCCCCGATGTTTGGCCTTTCCCCCCAGGTTACTGGCCCTGCCACGTGGAGGCAGGAGCTGCGTCACCAGTGACTGAGCGGTTATTGAAGTTGGTAGAGTTGGTTAGCATTTGATATACAAAGTATAGACTAGAAAAAGAAAGATGGATTCCCATTCTGGGTTCTTACTTCAGACTTTGCAAGCAAAGAACCACTTTAAATAAACAAACGAGAAGAAAATCACACAAGGGGAAAAAAAAAAATTATATCACTTTCAAAGAGAACTCTATAAATTGAAGCGAAAAAAATTACTTGTCCCTCGGGGCCTGTGCTATTGCATTATGGCTGGGATTTTGCTTAGCATCAATCACCCTGTCTAGAGAAGACTACAAAAGCTGTACACTTGGTTCAGTTTCATATGTTCTTTGCTTATGTTAAGACTATTTTATCTTGTTTAGTATTTTCCATGTAAAATTTTTTGAAGATCATGTTTGCTGAATTTTAATTCTTTAGTTTGTGAAAAACAAAACCTCATCCTTGGTGTGTCTGCACATAACATTTTGTGGTTTCCTATAAAATTTTACCCTAAAGGGTTGTTATAAATGGATCCGCAGCCTGGAACATCAGGAGTGAAAAGGAACAGGGATGGACATTATGTTGAAGTTGATGACACTGCATCAGATCTTTATAATGTCATCTGATACTGAAAGACAATTCTATTCAAGTGATGTGGATTCTAAATCTTGTTCAAGTGCATCTGTTAATGCTAGAATGCTACAAACAAGAAAAGTAACATTACTTGGATTATTCTGTGATGATTCTTCACAGACGAAATCCATTTACTTAAAAGCACAACTATTTGTTCCAGCTTCCCAAAAAAAGTACCACTAGGCACAAATAAAGGATCTATGCAATTATAAGCAGCAGCAAATGTGTTAAGCTCCATATTATGGAATAAGTTCAGATTCCTGTAATAGTTAAGAGCTAATGCTAGTTCCCTATAAAATCTACTATTAGTTCCTACTGGCTGTCATTCTCAACCTAGTGATGAATAAACATGGCAATGCAAGATTCAGAATATAAAAATTAATCAAAGACAATACTGTGGAAAATTTTACATTGGTCATATGAGATTTTTGTTAGAATCAACAGAGTAATCATTTTCATGACTGAATGGTCCAATCTCTTTGAAGGAAAATATTTATTTGAAATTTAGACTGAACTAACTGATATTAATACATTCATCACTACCTACAAATGCTGTCCTCCATTCAACACCAACTGCAAATATATCCGGTGGCTGAATCTCGTCTATTATGCAAAAGGGTAGAGACATTTATTGGCAGCCTTATCGTGACCTGGCTGGTTAGTTTAAGATGTGGATTGCTGAATGAAAAACACTCAAGATTTTTGTCCAGGATATTGTATAAAAATCTTTATTGAAGTCAAGGATTTTTTTTGGATGAAAAATTACTCTGGGTGGATGAAACACAGGTTGAATATAGAAACCCTCAATGATCCCTGTCCTTCTCCTGCAGAGATCTTCATGTTCAACCATGATGTTTGCTACTAAACCTGAATCTTTTTTCCTGCCAGCAGTCAGGTTGAGGTTAATGCAAGTTCATCATTAACATGCAGGTCTTCATCATGTATCAATTATTTAGGTTATTTTGGTCTTTCTTAAGGTGCATAACTGATATTTAAACTTTTTTTTTTTTTTTTTAACTAGAAAATTTATACCATTTACAGTGCCAAAGTAAATTTTATACTTTCTTAGTAAGCTGATGAAGGAATCCACAAGGGGAATATACAATAAAAGCTAGTTTTGTCTCAATTTCAAATAAATTTACTCTTATACAGAAAAATTTTATTAAACAGCCTTAAACAATTAATGAGCACTTTGGAATCAGTATATATTTTTATTACTGCCAATTGCATTATATAAATTCAACAAATAAACAAGTTTACTATATGCAGTATTAAAATGAGTAAATAGTTCAACATAGTACTTAGGAAGGTAGAAAATTTTCAGATTTGTAATCCGAAAAATTTTCTACCTTCCTATATATAGTGACACTGTAACAGCTCTTGAATTGAATTCTTTTAAAATGTTTTTGCATAGTAACTAAGTGCAAGAACCTCTCAAGTGGTGTGCTATGCTCTTTGTAACTCTATGGGAAAAATCAATGAGTGGTGAATCATCTCAAAACTTGGCCAACAATATGCAGTTTAGAATTACACAAAGTGGTGTTATGCTTCACCAAAGGTTGCTTTGGTTTTCCTCTCTCACTAGTTTTTATACAAGAAAATGGTTCTGAAAAATTTTTTGTTTCTCAGAATATAACACGAAATGGAATATTCACTAAAGATGTGTACTATTATGTGGGAAGCAAAATATGTATGTTTCAAATTTTGTTCTCTACAAGATGTACCAAATTTGAATTAAATTTTGAAAATGGAAGTAGTCACACATTTTTTAAAATGTTTGATAAAAATCTGTACATATTTGTATTTGTACAGCAGAAATATGCAAGCATATGCAGTCACAAGCTCACTGAACTTTCTAACTGAAAAATGGATAATAGATTTGTGCCTAAAATATTTTAGTCATGTCTGCATGTATACAGGTAGTTCCCGATTTTACAAGTTAATTCATTCCTAGCATAAATGGGAATTTATTTCCCATAGACAATGTTAAAAAGAGGGGTTATGTTATCAACAATGAAATTAGTTAGCTAATTAGTCTATGTTTAAACAATGATTGATTCATCCAAAGAAATGGAAATGTAGCTTGTAAAAATCAAGTAAATATAATTATAGAGAAATTCTTTGACTTACAAATGTTAAAGAATGTTTATTCTTCACCAACAAAGAGATGATCACTCATTATTGGCTCGGCACTTGCTGGTTTGTTGCACAAGGAGTCACTTTCTTCAGAAATGCTTCAAGAGGTGTTTATTTTCAAGATAATCTTCTCTTTTCTTTTTAAATTTCAATAGCACGCACAAGCATTTGTTTAACGGAATTCACAAATTGCAACTAACATGATTTGCGCGGAGTAACAAGTTTACGAAGCTTTAAAAAAAAAAAAAAGGAATGAAGAGAAGATTCTGGAAATTTATCTATGTTTTTTATACAACTGAAGATTTCAGTAAAGGGGAAACACATTTCACCATAAGAATGCAAAAAAAACCACACAATTTCAGCCATCAGTGTTTTCGCAAATGCAATAACATTGAGTTTACTACCCGTTTATAATTGATTGCACTAACAGAAAAGTCCAATAAATCGGAAAGTGCAAATTGTTTTTATTGTTTTATGGTCGTGACCTCCAGAAATGTACTTTAGAAAAACATCACAAAGCCGTTCAAAATTGGTTCTTATAAGAGAACATATAACGATGAAAGTGTAGTGCATTTTAATGATTTGAATTGGCAACTAATATAATTTACTTTATAAAAACGTGTAATTTATTCCATGACCTCAGAAGTTGAAATTTTCACTATATAACTCTCTAAAATTATATAGTGAAATTTTCAACTTCTGAGGTCATGGAATAAATTACCAAAAAACATGGTGTCTCTGGAATGAATTAATATCATAAAGCGGGGTAAACTAATGTATAGCTATGTGTGTGGTATGAAATGCAATATTTCTGAATGTTTAACATTAATGTTCATATTTTCGATTTTGTCAATACTTGTTACTTGAAAAAAAAAAAATAAAAATAAAAATAAATAAAAAAATACTCGTAAACCCGGGAACTCGTAAAGCGAGAACTACCTGTATATGCATACTACCCTGTTTTCTTCACCATGTCCATTCACCCATTTTGTCTGTATGTCCATCCATCCAAATGTAACTTGACTCCCAATGCACAGATATACATGTAATTTTATATTTGGACCCTTTAAAATTATTTGTGGAGCCAAATAAATTTTATTAAAATTGGACAAAAAAAATTCTAAATCCAGTGTATTCCATACACTTTGTATGGGGGGGGGGGGAATCAATCGATTAAATCGTGCCAATATTTATCTTTTCTTAACTCACTGCAAAATTTTAAAATTTTGCCAAAAAATTACCAAAAAATGTATTACATATAAAATAGAAGTATCAATCTCTTGGTCTCTTCCACTGTCCTATTTAAAAGACAGTTAAGTGAGTGATATTTCAAACTGCACATCTTTCTGCTTTTTACACATATAAATATTATTTTAAAAAATTATTAGTTGCTTCCATTTTCAAAATTTATTTTAAATTTGGCACTCTTCATAGCGTGCAAAATATGAAACTGTTATATTGTTTCACATAGAGAAGCAGCCATTTTGAGAAAATACTGGGTTTCGTGTTATTATCTTTATGCTTTGAAAACAAATCTTTCAAAAATGACAAGGAGAAAACAATAGATACTTATTGACCTAGTTAGACAGGAAAGACAAGTAATCTGAAACTTTAAACACAGCAAGGGCACTTGTCCATCAGCACATGAAATTCTTCAAACAAAATCCAAACAGTGACAGGGCACACAGTGCACCCCACCCAATTTTTATACAAAAACCATTATAAAAAAAAAATCCCACCCCACCCCACTTCAAAATCTACTGCCAGGTAAACATTTGCTACAAGTAAGAAACCCTTTCTGATTAATCAAAAAACTTTTTCCTTAAAAATGTATCTTTGATTGTCTGTCGTCAGTGTGATCATTCCCAACAAAGAACCAGTATCTCCTCTCCACCGACTGTGGAATCACCCCATACGTAGTTCTAACATCACCCAGATTTTCCCAAAAAAAAATCCATGCGAGAGTGCAAGTAATGGAACTTAATCCTGCATTCCATTTAAACTACAATTTTCAACCAATTTGCCAATTAGTTCTTTGTGATTTTCACTCTTAATTTTATCAAGAAAGCAGTTCACTACAAGGCAAAGCAATGTCAAGCATTACGCTCAGCATCAGTCATTTTGTTTCCAGGTTCTTATGGAGCCAACAGCTGCCAAACTTATGGACCATAAAATATGGAACCTTTCACTTCTGCATGAAAGAATTTTAAAAATAGCTTCTATATGCTTGAAGGTGTCACATTTTAAATCAAACTGACAAGTCTTTAACAAATTGATCAGTCTCTTGATATGGAGTTGTGGAATGAAGACATTCTTTCTTGGAAACATGTGATTGTTCACTGCATTGCATGCAACAGGCTGCAACTCAATTACAGCAGAACATTCTCTTCTCTTGTGCTACTGATTTACTTCCTGATGTTTCAGAAGCAAAGAAAGCAAGGGGACTTAGTGAAACACTGCAAACCCAGAAGGACCCTTGCACCTTGAAGGCCCACAGACATGCCACATATACTGATCATACTTGATCTTCTCTAACACATGCTACACAATTCCAGTTTTCTTTAATATGAATAGAGTGTGACAGAAATTGATGGGCATTTATTCCCAATGTGAAGCAATATAGCTTGCAAACTTTTATAATCTATGAAAAGATGCCGCCACTCTTCTGGATTGTGATTAATACTAATTTCTTCATAAAAATCTATCAAATCAAAACAGTATCATACAGGTTCTGACAGTGTAAAAACATGCCTAAGTAATGTCTTTTTCTAAACTTGGATGTAGCAATTTGGACCTAGTAAATTCGACTCTTTGGGAGCTTGGTATAGCATTTGGTTAAACCCAATTTCCTTAACTAGCACATCCAACAAACAGCTACTGGCATAGAAAAAGTACTATGGAATGATCTGGAAGAAACCAGTGCCAAATTTTGATATAAGGTCACAGACAGCTTTAATTCCATTCAAACAGCAATCCTGAATTTCAACAGAAACCGGAGTCGGGCCTAAAAACTTGAAGACAGGATCTCAATATTTTTATTATTGTTGTGGTACAAAACACATAGAACAGTAGTCAAGGATCAAACAGATTACAATAAGAAAGCATTGTAATTCCACAATGACAATGATACATACAAAGTGATTAGATGTAACCTCATGGTAGTATTAAAAAGTAAAGGAAACTCAAGTTTAAATAAATGTTGAATGATAAGAAAAACTGGGAAAGAAACTTATTGGATGTTATACACTTCAGGATGCTAGTTTTCAAAATTCTGTATATTGGATTTCCTATATACAAACTATCTAAATATTGCCAATATCATTAAACCATTAGTAGGCAAATCTAAACAACAACCTATTAGTTCAGGTGTGAAGTTTATCCAATTTACCAGCAGATTAAATATTTGTGATTGGTATCATTTGATGCAAATTCCCTATTGTGATGCATTTACCATAATTTCCACCAAAGACAACTCTCTTCTAAGCCAACTCTTCCCTTCATAAGGTTCACTTTAAAAACATAAAGCAACAAACCTCTACCATTTTTAGCCACAATACACAGAAATAATCATAACCTGTATACTACAGTAAACAAAAAATTGATGTGTGCAATCAGTTCACAGATTATTCCACCTGTCATCCCATGGCACACAAGAATAGCACAGCTCATATGCACTGATGACCACAGCTTGGTCACAAAAGGTTAATAGAGTGCACACTAGTCTGCAGGCACGTGGTTTTCCAGGATGAATATTACAGAAGTATGAGATTATGGCTAGTCACAGCCCAAGACATACAGAATGTCTTGCTAATGCTGGTATAACACACAAGCAACCAATTCTATCTGGGAACATCTCAAAATAATGCAAAGATACCTAAGCAATATAATGTCCAATAAACCCAACAACACTTGAATTGCTCAGAAGTGATTTGTAAAATTACATGTTCTGAATGTGATGCTAGCTACACTGGTGAGGCTAGTAAAAGATGGCATAAAAATTGACCAGGCAACATTGTAGATGCAGTTTGTAATACAAACTTTACTTTAGCTATTGCCAATCATATGTGGGAACAGCAACAACATATAAACACCCTTAGAGGAAATAATCCTTTATATCAGAAGGATCAACAATGCCAACTAGTTAGAAGCATAAAATGTGAAAGGTGATTAATTAACAAAGACAGAAAAATTTGAGTGCTAGTATTCAAAATTTGACTGCACAATGGTGTTTGAGGGTGCCCGGGGGGGTCCAGGGTTGGTTTTGAGGGCCCTTTCTTTTGTTAAAACCATACATCCATTGAACCCAGATGTATTACACCCAATACACCCCTCCCCTTTTGCTCAGAATTTTTCAGAATTACTGAAAGACCCAAATAGACCACTCCAGGAGAGAACCCTTTATCTTACGTAATACATAATTATGTAGGGTGTGGGGTGCTACAGTGGTTGACAAAATACTGACACTAAGAAAAACCAATGGACACCATTGGATTCAACACACAAGAAATGGTGAAATACAAGCAAACTTTTTTTTGCTTACATAGTGTAATGATTGTGTAATAAATATTAAAAAACATCATTTCCCTGGTTGGTTTCAGGTCAAATTTCATGGTGGTGGTTGTGGGAAATCAAGAGCACTAACTCGTAGTTGTTAAACTATGAAAAAATATAATGTGGCACGGCAGCACCCTCTGTTTTACTCCAAAACAGTTTTAAAGAATTTATGACTATACTTCTCCACAAATACCACACTAAGGAATATTATAATCACACAAAACTGTGAGTTTTTGGTTGATTTTTTTCACCAATATGCATGCTTCAAACATCAGGGAAAGAATTCAATATTTGGATGCCCTCAAAGAAAAATCTGGATGGAATCAAGTCAAATGAAGAAAGGAATTACAGGTTCAAAAATCCTTAAGGAAAAGAGAAAGAAGGACTGGGCTTAATAATTTATTTATTTTTTGTTTCTCTCCAGTTCTGAAAGACCCAAATAGACCACTCCAGGAGAGAGCCCCTTATCCTACGCAATTTCATTTCACTAGTTGGGGGGAGTTCAGGAGAGGATTAAATTTGATTTCATGCACCTTTTTATAATGATATGCTTTAATCATTTGCTTAAAATAAGTGTTAAACAGATTACATCACTAGGATTTATTCATTAAGTCCTTAATTAGGGGTTAAAATGAATGTTAATTCCCTAATCAAGCTGATTTGGTCTCCAGGAATATTGTTTTCATCTAAAATATTGCAGCTATGAGAAAAATGGTTCATCAAAACAGGAAATAATCATGCATCACTGTTTTTAAAAACACATTAGCAGTTAGTGAGGGATGCCTACATCTTTTTTTTTTTTCCCTTTCTTTTTTTGTTTGTTTGTTTTGTTAACTGATGGGTACTTATTAAAAAATTCTGAGGTTCTGTGTATCATATCTTGGGCATCACTAGCATGATATAACAGGGTGTTTTACACGGATTATTGTGAAATCTCTTGCAGCCATATCATATCTTAATTCTGCTGTGATTTGGGAACCACACAGAAAGTGAAAGATTTTCTCCACATTTAGAAGAACATTGGTATTTACCAGCACACTGATATGGTCAGCAAATGGAAAGTGAATAGAAATTATTCTCTTCCAGATATCTGTGACACTTGCCAGTATGCAGTTACACCTGATATCAAAACCAATTTCTCTAATATTTCATGTTTCTTTAAGATAGGTATACTGTATGTTGTTGCTACTGAACGAGGCACATGTTTTTAGGTCATTGTGTAAGCTCTTTGAAAAATAATGTATTAATCACTGTAAAGCATTATGCATTTTGGTATATGACATGGGAATATGATTCTAAACAACCAATATCATTTTTTGTTGATCATCACCTACCAATTGAACAAGAAATATGAGTACAAAAACAAAGAACACTTTTAGCCTCTGTGCAACTCTTATTTATACTTAATAGCACCTGATGACAGACTATAGCATTTAGTAAGATTGTTGAAAACAAAAAATATACCCTTAGGAAACTGATCGTGATCATTCCAGTAGTATTCAAGAACCAACCAACACTAATATAATAATTTACAGATAATTTCTGATTATTCACTTTTGTCAAGAGCAATAATTCTTAACGAGAACTGATTTTTCATACAAATATAAAATATTCCCTTACATATTCAACAGTACATAGTTTTTCTTGTGTACACTATATCATATGTGCAATTCTAATGATATGAAAAGATATCTATATATCGATTATTCTTATCATTCACAACAGAAAAAAAAAATTCTTTAAATCATGTTTCCATATTAATTAATCTGCAATTTCATTAACCTTAATAACCAATAAAAAGGTGTGTATTAAAAAAAAAAAAAATTTTTTTTTTTTTACTTTCAAGATATAAATCACAAATCACAATAGAAATAATTTACACATTACAGTTGTGCCCCCGTATCCGCTGATTCAGTTACTCACAATTAACCGGGGGGGGGGGGGACCTTAACACTTATTACTCGCGTGTCCAATACGATGCTTCACTTTATTTTTTACGATGTTGATTTTAAATCACATAGCTTTCCTTTATTTTTTACAATGTCACGAATGGTTTGGTCACCAACATTATAATGGTTCTTTAGAGATTTAACAGATGCACCGTTTTCAACCTTTGAATAATTTAAAGTTTTTGTTTAATTTGAAAGCACAACTCTTGGGTTTGCCCATCATTTTCGCAATTTCTAAAAAAAAATTTTTAAATTATGAAAAACCCAACATCCCTGACGTAAATAACGAAACAAAATTTGTCCTTTAGTGGTGCGATGGAACACAGCGATCGATGCGACACACTAAATCAAACTAAACATTTGGTCTCTCTCTCTTTTTTCTTTCTTTTGAGCAGTAGGTGTGAAGACAGCGGGGGTTGCAAGATAGTAGGTACACCAACCTCCCAATGACGACTTACAACGTTGGTTCTTGTTGCTTATTTATGACTTGCAAAATATCTGTTTATACCTATTCTAGTTATTACTTGAATTTTATGATTTCTGGTTCATTTTTTATTTGGAGTTTCGAAGTGTCCGGTAAATCGAGCCTGCTGTACTTTATCATTACCGTATTTAATGTTGATAACGTCTTACTGTGTGTTTAATTTATCAATTAAACTTTACTATATGTATGTATGTACAAGAAAATCATGTTATATATAGGGTCGGCAGGTGTTTGCTTATACCCGCGGTTTCAGCCACCCACGGCAGGTCTTGAAACATATCCCTTGCGGATACGGGGGTCTTACTGTATACAACTTTATCTGACTTGCAAAATTAATTAAGAGAATATTAAGAAATGTTCTGAAACTGTATGATATAAATTACCACCAAAACAAACTACATTTTTTTAATAATTATGTTCTAAACAATTAGATTTAATTTTGTTTTGTGGTACCAAGTATTTTCTTTTAAACTAGTGATGTCATCTAGCTGAAACACAAAATAAAATTTTTAAAGACAAGAAACATTGTCAAAATGGAAAAATTTAACTTTTGCTCAATGAAATTTAAATTCAATAACATACTAATGTTTTTATTTTTAAATTCATATAAATATAAAGCCATAATGAATGAATAGCTTAGAATGAATTCTGAAATTAAAATATAAACTATTCGATGCATGATGAAGGATATGCATCAATTAGTTTTTAATGTCCTTTTAATAATGAAAACAAAACTAAGTCTAATGAAAACCTTGTATGCAGTAGCAGTATATAATGCTTAAAAAATAAAATATAAAGGCCCACATTGACGGACACAAACCGCCTAAGTAGCCCATAAAGCCCACCTGTGCCCAATTTTTTCCTTGTGTTTCCCCATCGCCTTTTCAGCTATTTCTTGTGAAGCAAACTGCACGTAAGCCTCCCCAGTGCTCCTCCCCTGGTAGTCAGTTGGTAGGATAATCCCATTGGGTACAATCTCCAACCCTTTAATTAAAATCCAACCCAGTATATAATAAAATATGTTAATTCATTTTTATTTAAAAGAAGTATATTTTATATAAATACACACAGAGACAAAGAAAAAATCAGAACCATTGGCCATATAAGTACTGCAATGACTATTCAAATAAAGAGATTTCAGAAAACACAAAAGTTAGCCTTAATAAGTAACATTTAAATTTAAAATAAAAATGAATTTCATAAAAATATTTTATTTCAAGAGATAAAAATGTTTAATAAAAGAATGCTAGTCCTTTTACTGTATAATTTGTAAATCTTTGTAGTAAAGAAAAAATTACCAATAAATAATTTTTTTACTAATACATACAATTACAATTATATTAAAAATTGAAAAAATATAGGCAATAATAATTACATATCATCCTTCCCACAAGTGACTTCATTAATTGTACACATCCATATACTGTATAATCACAATTATATATTACCACTGAATATATGCAGTTTAAGTCACAAATGGTTATAAGCAGTTTTCTTGAATCTATGCTCTTCTCTAGAAGTCCTATGGCATATGAAATCTTATTTCATACCAATCAGCATTTTGGGTCTCTTTCAGATAACAAGGTACAGAATAATAAGGTTGTCACTCAATAAATGGTAGAATTATTCAGAATATATAAATGATTATATATTTTGAATAATTGGCTTTTATATCCTGTGCTGTTATTTAGTTACAGCATTCTGAACTGCAGTCCCTGCATTTCCAATTGAAATACACACACACACAACTACAATACATCCAGAATTTGGATGTCTCTGTAACATTTATCCTTGAGTTGAATAATGATCAACGATGTTGTCAACCTCACAAAAGGAAAATTAGAGTCCTTAATACAGTCCACCCACATAAAATAGTCCCCTTGCACTGAGGCAGAAATATGCTCATTATGGTGGTGGTTGTTGTTATTATTATTAATGTTCATAATGCATTACTATACACATAGGTGAAACTAAGGAGTCAACTTAGTTCTCTATTTCACATAATAACAGCAACTGATTTCATCATGTAAAGACATGTCCAGGAGTCTATTTTCTTGGGTAAGATATAGTTATCATTAAAGACAGCCTCACAATATCTACATTTTCTGCATCAGAATACACACAAAAATGGTAGACTACGATGATACCTATCTTTGTTTTTAAGAGTAATTCACTCTTTAATGATATATCTCAGTAGTGAAACAATCACAGAGGTTATTGTAAGCAGCACAGTTGAAATAGAATAATTCAGATTATGTAAATGTTTACCTCATGTACTATTTAAAATATTTAAATGATACCCTGTACTATATTTGAGGACAGAGAACCAGGAAGTTACTAGAGGTATAAAATTAATATATTTCGATTCATTTTGGGAAAACTACTTGTAACATTTCAAGTGACTTGAACTAAACTTTATTCTTTCCAGTTAATCTCATTATTAAATATCCATTTAAAGGTAATACTTACCATCAGCATACTATTTTTTTTTATTTATTTTTTTAAATTCAAAAAGAACTTGCAACCAAATATTAACAACTTGTTAAAAAAAATACAGACAGTAATAGAAAATACCAAAGATTAGATTAGCTAAGTGTAGTAAGCAAAAAGACAAAAAGAACTTATACTTTCAAAATAGGATGGTGGTCAGATGTCAGTAATGTATCCATTTTGTGTATAAAACTGACTTCCTCAAACCTTCCAAAATCCAGTGGTAAATGTTATTCAAGATGGAATACGCTGATGGCAGAGTTAGGAGCAGAATGGACATCCATAATACATTTGACAAACCAGATTTGTCAAATTTTGAGCCCATATTAGTTTATTAATATTATATTTACATGATGTTACTTTGATATTTAACAAATTATTCAAACTCTTTGGTTCATTCATGCTGTCAGCAGGAAACATCACAGAGGAAGTCCAAGAGATCATAAGAACATGCCAATATCTCAACTAACCACTGGGAATTTCACAGCCTTAAGTTCAATGCATCTAAACCTGTCCAGTGAGCAAATGTGCGTAAATAGTACGCTTTTAAATCTGAAATAAAACTCTGATCCATAGGTTGGATGAGTGAAGTTGTGTTTGGCAGTAGAAATATGACTCGCATGTTCAAATCGAAATCATCTAAATGCATAGGATGTCCATGAGCATTATCCAATAGAAGCAAAATCTTGAAAGGATCATTGTTGTCTTTACAATATTTTTTGACCTTGGGAATGAAGCAGCATTTAAACTAATCCTCAAAGAGAGATATTGTTATCCATGCTCTCTGGTTCGATCAGAAATGCACGGGTATGGTGTACTCTATTGATGCCCTTAAATGCATGAGGATTTCCAGAATGGTACACAAGCAGTGGTTTTAATCTGTAATCTCCTGCTGCATTAGTCCCAAGCAAGAGTGTGGCCCTCTCTTTCAAAGCCATGAAACTTGGCATTGTCTTTTCCTCCTTGGCAATGTATGTTTGATCCGGCATTTTTTTCCAATACAGAATAGTCTCGTCAATATTAAAAATTTGGTGTTGAATAGCTGCCTTCACCAATAATTTTTTCCAACACATTACAAAATTTCTCTGCAGCTGCAGAATCAGCACAAGTGACTTCACTGCATACTTTAATGTTTTGGAAACCAGCACGATACTTGAACTTATTAAACCACCCATTGCTGGCCACAAACTTGGCTTGGGGTTTGCTGTACTTATCTTTAATATCTTCATAAATACTTGTTGCTTTTGCTTGAATGGTCATTAGACTCAGGGGCATTTGCTTCTGAATCTCATTTTCAATCCATATTAATAGCTGTTCCATCTTCAATATAGCACCTGAATGCTGTTTTGTGATTACTGTTGATCTTAATAGATGACGAACTTTGTCCTGCTTCGTACTTAATCGTTTTCATCTTCATTTCTAAATCAATTTTGTTTCATTTCCTGGAAGGCTTTAAGGCAGTGGTCTCAAACTGGCGTACCACTTGCACTTTCCGCTGGTCACTTTCCCTTCATCATTGTAATATGTAAATAGGAATGAAGAGAAGTTTCTGAAAATTTGTTTTTATATGATTGAAGATTTCATTGAAGGGGAAGTCATTTCACCATAATAGTGTAAAAACTCACCAATTGCCATTATCAGTATTATCGTAAATGCAATATTTTCGAGTTTACTACCCGTTTATAATTAGATGCACTAACAGAAAAGCCCAATAAATCAGAAAGTGCAAATTGTTTTATGGTCGTGACCTCCTGAAACATGCTTTAGAAAAATATCGCAAAGGCGTTCAAAACTGATTCTTATAACGGGAACATATGATAACAATAAAAGGGTAGTGCAACTTCCATTATAAATATACCTTCTAGAGAGATAAATAGCTTAGTAATATAGAAAATCTTCAACTTCCAAGGACTTGGAACAAATGAGGGGGGGGGGGAAAAAAGTGTTATTGGGTTCACATTATGATATTTTCACAATACCTCCATTTATCCCTACATATGCAAAATACATTTCCATATTTTTTTTTCAGTTTGCACTGGGTGGCCAAAACTTACGCAAAGTCGAATTTGCATAAATCGAGTATTACATAAGTCGGGGAGTTCCTGTACAATGGACTGGGTTAGAAATCTAAGGCCTAATTTTGCATCTTAGATGGCCAGCTCTTACAATTGATGGTAGATGTGGCGTGTTTAAATATAAGAATGATTGTCTGAGTAGGAGTAAATATTCCATCTTTCTTGATGACTATCCTTTTAGCATATATTACATTTTCATCACTTCGTTCTTGAATGATCTCTTGCTTGGATACAATGAGAAGATCCCATTAAATGTTGATATTTTTAAGTCTTTCAGAGTGATTATGCTTACTCATCTCTAGTATAAGTTCTATGGACTGCAGTCTTCCAATCATTTTGGGTGCCACCCACATTATCAAGACATTTCCGAATTAAAAAATGGGGATAGTTTATTAATGTGTTTCAAGGAGTGCAGTATTATAAAAGAAGGGGCAGATAAAATAAAATAGATGATTTTATTTTATCTGTGCTCAACAGATCTGAATCAAAAGATCCATAAGTGGTGTCTGTTGTTATTCATCATTGCTCCTTTCAGTCCTGGGAGAGTGATTTTCTTCTCACAGGTTTTTGGTGCCACTGGGCGGAGGAAGAAGCAATGTCCCCAATGACCAGTAGTTGTTATAGTTAGCAGTTCGTTAGTAAAATTAATAAATATATATACTAAGAAAAGAAAGGCTCATTTCCTTTCTGTGATCTTACTTTACATTTGTAAACACAGAACCACTTAAAGTAAATGAAAGAGAAACTGGCACAAGAAAATAAAAAGAATTATGTTGCTTGGAAGGAAAACTTTATATATCAATATGCAATTTTCTATCTATATAGAAAATCGATTGTCACTACTGCTTAGCATTCATGGCCTGGTGAGAGGTTCAGCTTTAAGTACCGAGTAGCAATGTAGACTGTTTATTGTAAAGAATGTCTACAAAACCTGTTTTTTAGTCGTAGTGAGTCACTGATATTCTTCTTACTGAAGTATTTTTAGTCTTGAAGTAAGAAGTTCAGCTTTATGTCCAGAGATGGCAAGATCTCCAATAAGGCCGATGAACTCACCTTGGGCAAACAGTTCCAGATCTGATGTTTCTTCATTGGGTGAATACTCAGAATCAGCCAGAGTTCTCAGAGAGCCAAAAGACCGAGAGAAATTGCTTATAAAGCAATTTCTCTCGGTCTTTTGGCTCTCTCCGTATCATGGGTATGGTAAATGGCATTGCTTTTAAAAATTTTTTTTATTCTTTTTGTTTTCCGACCACTCCATGTTATCCAGTAGATCAAGGAGTACAAATAACATGTGGTGCCTGTGAGTTATTCTGGTCACTAAGAGAGCAGTCAAAGTATAACTGAAACAAATTTTCAAAATATCCATTGCAATTATAATCTGTTGTGATTTAGTTTGGAAAGAGTAACATCCACAAAAGAATTTAGTGGGGTGATTTTTACACATTTGAGGCCCACGATGATGAATTTGTTTCAGTAATTCACCATATCTTACCTGAAACAAAATTATAATCAAATAATTAAATAATAAGGATATCCATATATTTAAACACTTACATAAATATGAATGTATATACAATAATAATAATAATAAATTACATGTACGTTGGCTGAATAGGCATGTGACTGATGCAATCAGTCTCATCACAAAATCTAGACTTTTTACAAGAACAAGGATGTGGAATCAGCATCCAAAGGTTTACCTTAAGTCCATATTTTTCTCTTGAAAAATACTTGTTGACCTGTATTATCAATTTCCTTTGCAGATTTATTATCAATTTTTATTTCTGATCTGATTACCATACACTGTACACTTGATTATAGAAATTCAATCAAGGATGGAAAAACAACAGGAACAAATCTTGCCCAAATTATTTTAACTGCTTGAATATTTTTTAAAGCAGTGTAGAATGAAAAACTTTTTATAAAACTTTTATTCTTAAACTTTAAAAAAAAACATTTCTGCCATATATTCCAAAACATTTCATGGGATATCTTTGTCTGCATTTATATGATTACAAAAATCTCTATTAGTCATGATTTTTAATCCTCTTTGATGGATTAATTCATTAACTTCAAAATAAATTCATTAACTTAACAATTAAATGTTTCTTTTTACATCCACTACTGCCAAGATAATGAGCACATTGTTAATAAGTAATTGGTTGTGACAGTTCATACTCTTGACTATCCACATTCAGATTATGGTAAAAAAAAGTAAAAGCAAAGTGCAGCCATTATCAACCCACTGCAGGATGGAAGCCTCCTCAACAATTCATGCTGAGAGAAATGGACCATAATCTGCCACGCTGGTCCAGTGCGGGTTGGCAGATCGACCGTATTCAGCAGTCAGGGGCTTGAACCCCAGTCTACTCAAAGAGCGTGTGCTACTGCACTCCTGCTCAAGACCACTCGGCTATGGAGGCCATTCAGATTATGGTATCAAGTATAAAATCGAGAAAAAATGGAAGAAGAGTTCAACACCTCCCATGACTATAGATTAACTGTAGCATTACTTAGCTACTACCAATGATGTAAGTCCTATTTAACTTCAAGCATTTTTTACTCCTGAAGAGATTCACAGATGTTGCAACTGGATGATTCCTTTTATCAGTTTAAATTTAAAATTTATTAGTTAACCTATTATACATGTACAGCATATTTTTGCCAAAAAAAAAAAAAAAAAAAAAAATCCTAATTCATATATATATATATATATATATATACAGTTATGAGTATTAGTACATGTCTGTAATAATGATATTAAGCATAGGTGATTTCAGGATTTACTTAACACGCAATGATGAGAGAAATCCACGAGCTGAGCTTAGATATGGGTGTCTGAAATTTTTTCATAGCATGACAGGCAGGAATACACAAACACTTTGTCAATTGGTTTGGCCCTGGAGAGATTGTACAAGCCTTGTGTAATCGAATTTTTCTCATGGCCTAGTCCTGTTAAGAGGAGAAATTTTTACAGAAATGGGATCCACTTAAATAGATGGGACACAAGAATATTGTTGATGCTATTGAAGCAGTGTCCCCAATGACCAGTTGGTTTGGAAAACTGCTAGTTCATGGGAATACATAGACTAACAGTCTAATGGCAGCTATAAGCACAAGTGAAATTGATTCTTCTATACTACTCTCCAAAAAGGATCACAGTTCACTGGATCTAAATAGATAAACAAGTGTCTCAGACCAGTATACAACGAAGGCATATGAGTGATACAAGTTATTGTCATGGCATGCAGAGCTGAGCTTACTGATTTTGAGAGGGGGGTTGTCATTGTCAGATGCCATATAGATGGAAAACCAATGGAATGTCATCCCTGGAGTGAGGTGTGCCATGCACAGAATAATATATAGGTGTAAAGCTATCAAAAAAAGATTTATTTTATTTATTTATTTATTTTTTTTGTTTGTTTGTTCAGAGACAAATTTGTTTTATGGTCTTTCGGCCACATCTGTCGGCGCTGAAAACCAAATTTACACAGCAACAAATTTCACATTAGAAACTTTCAAGTTACTTTTTTTTTTATAATAACAATTAGACTACTTAATTTTACATGTTTTCTTTCTTTATACGGAACAGAAAAATTATTATTTTTTTAACAACATATTTGGCACTAAAAGATTGACCACTAGGGGCCAACCATTCAAAGTCAACAATCAGTGATATTATCATGAGATGAAAGTACGATGGTACCAACACCCTCCAAGTAATGCACAGAAGACCAATCTACATGACAAGTTACTCAGAATACAGTATGATAATCTCATCAGACATTCTCAGAAACAGATCAACCAGGAGTTTAAGATACCAAACACAGGTCAAGGTCTGCAAAAACATGGATGGGTGGAGCTGCACAGCCTTGGTTTCCATGGGAGGGAGAGTGGTAGCACATTAGCCAAACATCATCAACTACAATCAGCAGTTTTGCTTTGTACAGTGCAACAAAAGATGTAATTTGTCCATAAAGGCAGTGGAAATTGGCTTTATTTTGCTCCATTCTATTCTGGTCAGATGACAGATATTGGCCCAGAGAAAATCGGCTGCCAGAGTGCACTGTGCCAACAATGGATTCAGAGATAGTGGTGTTGTGATGTGATGCTGTTTTCGAGAATGGTTCATGAATGCGATTGTAAAAAAGGTTAGAATAAGCTAGCCCAACACAACAATTTGAACAGCTAAGGGATGAATGGAAATATCAAGGGAAGGCTAGATCAACAAGTGTTCCACATTGGCAATTCAATGGTCACTTTTCTGTAGCAGGGATATATATATATATACACACACACACACACATCCAATGCAATCTATTGTTGATTTCAACAATAGTCAGAGTCAGAGCAGCCAAAGAAAATGACACTTGACTGAAGAGAGTGGCAATTAAGTCACTGTGAAACAGAATGTGTCTCCATATACTTTTTTGGAGGTAATACATATGGCATGGAATTAAATGAAAAACAAGGTGAATGGTTTGGGGGGGGAATTTACAAGGTATGCTGGGAGTCCTAAATAAACAAGCAATTACAGCAGACCCTTGGGACCCAGCACATACCTGGTTTATGAAAATTCCAGTTTTCTGACGGCTATGCAGATGGCCAGCTATTCAGAGGTAATTTGCTATTTTTATTAGATAATACATTAGCTCTAATCCTTATAACCTTTGCAAAAGATGGTTGGATGTTTAGATGTTTATGGTGAAAAAGGTCAAAGTTAAAGGTCACAGGTTTGAATGCTGCCTTCAGTATGGGCGGTTTGCAAACCTTTTTTGATTTTTGAAAGGGTGTGTACATCTCAGTAGTTTGGGAACCACTGGAGTAAACAACAACCAACTGAATGCTTCAACTGCATGGACCTTTACCATCCGCATTCATGAGTGGCTATTTTGAGGGTGGGAAGCTTTCTCGTCTCTGATTATCCTTGATCATATGAACAGTGCATGATACATAGTACAGTAAGATGGCGATAAATTTTGTCTGACGATTTTAAACTTTCAATTTATAAAAAAATTGCAAAAATAAATAAATAAAAGTGGCCTTGTGGTTAGTGACTGTAACTATTGAGAATTGCTGCAAAACGAGGGCTACCTGCATAAGCATATGTGCCTATTGTCTTCAACATGTCCATCTGCAAGTAACACCTCAACTCCCAAAGGAATGGATTTTCATGAACATTTACATTTGGTCATTTAAAAATATTTGTCAAATCACCATACCAAATTTTGTTAAAATCAGGCCCATAGAAGTTCAGAAATTAATATTTCTTTTTTCCATACAAACTGTATGGAAAAAAGAAATTAGATTAAATATGGTTTTAATACATACTGTCAGCTTTAGATGTCCATGCATGCTTCATGTGTTATGTAAGACTCATGAATATGGTGTTGCTGAAGAAATACATATACAGTTAAACTTGGTTATAACGAGCATCAGGGGGCCGGCAAAATTTTCTCGTTATAGCTGTTACTCACTATATCAGTGATAGCGGATATGGAAAAACTCATGGAGCCATTAAATAATGAACACTTTATATCAGCGATGAGTTAAATCTGCCTCATTTTTTTTAAGTTCTCAATAACTTGATAAAAGATGGATTCCAAAAACAAAATATTAGAGAGAAAAAAATAATATAAGTATATACCTATGTGTTATTTGTATTGATATGCCTGTATAAACTACAATAAACTTAATATTAAACACAATTTATTTGTCTGTAATTTTAAACCGTACACTTAATACTAAACACAATTTATTTCATTGTAATTAAAAACAATACTATTTAATAATAAACATGATTTCAATTAGTCTTTATTTATGAATCTTAAAATTGATGTGTTTTAAAGATTTCACTTTGATATTTTCCCGTTAAAGCACTCAATGCGTTAAAAGTCTCATTACTTGCCTCGGTTCCTTCAAAAAAATTGAGTAATGCAGGGGTTTTCAACCTTTTTTTTTAATAACGGCACCCCTACTCAATCTAATCAATTTTCTGTCTGTTAGATCCAATTCTCTCAATATGTGTGTGTGTGTGTGTGTGTGTGTGTGTGTGTGTGTGTGTGTGTGTGTATATTATAAAAATTACATTTCATAAAACAAATTATATATATATACGGAATATAATAATTTTATTCTTTATATACAGGGTGTCTCAAAAATATTGGTACAAACGTTTAGGGGAGGTAGGTAACATCTAAAGGAAGGTAAATCGCATAGGAACTCATAACCGAAAACGTCACGGGAAAGTAGTAGCAGAGGCACAAGAAGCAGAAATGACTCAAGACAGTAATTAGTGGCAAACATTTATTTGACATAATATTAACAATGGAGTACAAGATGGATGCATTTCATGATGTTACAACACATGCTTGAAGGTTACACCATGAGACACGATGCATGCGTGACACCACCACAGCATGGACTGGTGGACACGGTCGAACACACCTGGAGTTTCTTTGATGGTAGCAGCAGCGCAAACGAGTCTCGCCACAAGATCCATTTCTGTCTCCACAGGCGATTCATACACGATAGATATGAGGGCTCCCCACAGAAAGAAATCAAGGCTCGATAAATCAGGTGAGTGTGGGGACAGGCAACGGGTCCACCACGGCCAATCCATCGACGTCCAAAACTCCAATTCAAATGGTCACGAACTCACCTTCCATGATGGACAGGCGCCCCGTTATGTTGAAACCAAATGTTGCATCTCACATTTGCTGGAACATCGTCAAGTAACCCTGGTAGAACTTGTTCAAGAAAGATCCAATATTTAGCGGAGTTCATGCAGGATGGTAACAAGTATGGGCCGACTAAGCAGTCACCGACCATACCTGCCCACACATTTATTGCGAAGTGATGTTGTGCCACATGGGGGCGCACACCGTGTGGCTTGTCGTGAGCCCACACATGAGCATTGTGCTGATTGAATAAGCCTTCCTGAGTGAAATAAGCCACGTCCGTGAACAAAACATAGGCTGGAAAATTCAAGTCTTGAACACTTTCTTGGAGAAACCACTGCGCAAAACCATATGTGCAGGATGATCTTGGGGGAGCAGTAACTGAACCCTTGGAGATGAAAGGGATATAAGGAATTGTTGTGCCAGACACACTGTACACTGCAACGAGACACTCCTAAGGCAGGGGCAATGGCACGTGTGCTGGTAGTAGGATTATTCTGGACGGCATTCAACACACTTTCTTCCATGGCAGGAGTTTGCGTCGAACGTGGTCTGCCCGCGCTACTCCTATTACCTCTAAATGACCCATAACCACACGAATTCTGATGCGCACACGCAAACAAACGGTGGTCCAGTGTCTGCCTGGGAAGCATTCTCCATAAATTCGTTGAGCGGCTCATCCATTGCCTTCTGTTAATCCATACACTAGGTGCATGTCTGCCAGCTCACAGTTCATATATCGATGCATGCTCTTTGTGCGGCAACTACTGCTTGAATGAGTAAACCAGAAATTTTTCCTCTCACGAACTGATGAACAGCGCCCTGTACCGACTTACGGTGACGTTTCCAGTTAGGGGACTATGCGATTCACATTCCTTTAGACATTACCTACCTCCCATAAACGTTTGTACCAATATTTTTGAGACACCCTGTAGGGTACCAAGTAAACATCAATTAAAGATCACCACAAAATTAAAAAATTCTATACACCTTTTTATAATGAAATAAACATATAAATTTTAAAAAAATAATAAGTTTAAGTAACTTAAGCCCAAATTACGTGACACCCCTGGAATGTTTGTTGCCGCATCCTAAGGTGCCTCAGCACCATGGTTGAAAACCACTGGACTAATGTGTCCATTGCACTTTGAGATTGTTGGCACTGATTTTGATTCACTTTCAATTGTCATCATATCATCATCTTTATTGTCTTTGTTGAGCACAGCATCTACAATGTAACTCTCTGTAGGAAGACCACTAGTTAATAAGTTATCGCCTCGTACAAATTCATCGATGTTATCTATATTAAAACCTACAACTTTGTTACGTAGCAACCATTTGGATAATGCTAAGTTGTTTTCTTCGTTTCCATATTCTTCATCATCTACAACTGAAATTTCATTTGAATTTAATTTCGATTTCTTAAAGCAATCAAACTTTTGATTACACCTATGTCCATTGGTTGTAAAATTGATGTCGCACTGGGAGGGAGAAACACTAGCTTAATGTTGGACAAATTTTGAATCTGAGGATGTGCAGGACAGTTATCAACTAACAATAAAATACTTTTCTTCTTTTGAATAGCTCCTTATTCCAATCATTTATGTATTGCCGAAAAATATCCGAAGTCATCCAAGCTTTCTTGTTTGCAGTGTAATCCACAGGAAGTTTCATTACGTTTTTTAAAACACCGAGATATTAACGATTTTCCGAGAACAGTTTTTTTTTTTTTTTAATCAGTTTCTGCATATTTGCACATATGAGCACCACGTAAGTCTGATGTTTTTTCACCAACACATTTCCCCCCTTTGAATTTAAATGTACTGTCAGGTGTCAAATTATAAAATAAAGTCCTGTTTTGTTGTAGTAGTAGTAATAGAGGCATGTGATGCAAGAGAGCTTATGGAGCATTAACCAAAAAAAAAAAAAAAAAAAAAAAACCCCAATTTAACACACAACAGTTCTCTCTAAAAGTTTGTCCAGTTCCTCATTGAATTTATTTAAGCTAACAACCTCCACAACGACACATGGAAGTTTGTTCCAGCAATTATCCACCCACTGGCTAAAGGCAAATTTCCGCACATCTATTCTACAACTGTCTTTTCTCAATTTAAAGGATTTCCTCAATCAAAATTCAGCGTGCTCATATCATTCAAAGCCTTATACACCTCAATCAGATCACTGCGCAGGTGCTGCCACTGCAATTTGCAGAACTTAAGCCTTTCTTGGTAAGAGAACCCTTCCCCCCCCCATCAATCTTGTTGCCCTTCTCTGTACTCGCTCAAGCAACTGTACATCGCTCCTAAAATGAGGCCCTGCAGACCTGTACGCAGTAGGCATAGCCTGACCACTGCCAAAGGGATAATCACCTTTTCTAGCAAAATTCCTGTATATCACCGACAATACCCCATGGCCTGCTCTGGGAGCCTGTCTGCATTGCTCAGAAAACTTCATATCTGACTGCATAATCGTTCCCAGGTCTTTTTCATTTTCTACCACCCTAAGTGTAGTTATTTGGTTTTGGTTTTTTTTAAGGAGCATTAGCAACTAAGGCTATATTGATCCGGGGATATGCGGTGGTCATTCCCTGACCTTTCCACATCCTCTGTATTTGGTGGTCACGGGCTCGAACCCCGGTCTAATCAAGAAGCTTGTGCTACGCACTGCTGCTCCTGCCCACCTGGCTACGGAGGCACCCCCCCTAAGTGTAGTATCACACAGTAGGTAGGTTACTCTGGAATTACTTCTACCCACATGCAGTACTTTGCATTTTCCAATGTTAAACTTCAGTTGCCACTTCTTAGCCCATCTGCCCAAGTTTTTAGCACAACTGCTATAGATATCCTCGTCACTGAAAACTTTCCTGATTTCTGACCAAACACGGTCAATCCATTCATTTGCCATTATTGGATCTGCAGATCGAGATTCTCCATTAATTTTTGCATAAATGTTGCTACGTCGGTTTTTAAATCGATCCAGCCAACAGCTGTTACACACAAAACCGTCGCATCCGAATCGTTTAGTAAATTTTTTCGCTTGAGCCTTCAAGATCGGACCGTCTGTTGAAAATCCAGCACTTCTTTGTGTGGTGAACCACTGAAGCAATGCTTCCTCAACGTTTGTAACCTCACACGTTCTAATTTCTTTCTTTTTTTCCCTTGGCTTATATTCTTTTTCAGTGCCGATATATAAACATCTTTGTTCTTCCACAATGTAGACAACACTTGGGGAGGACAGAAAAAACTTTTTAAACACTTGCACCAAGTTCTCACTCACGAATAATTTTGACTTTTTCGTGAATCGAGAGAGACTTTCTTTTGTTAGTAGACATGTTTCCGAAGGAAGGGTTCATTTCTAACTGATTTTACTTTAAAATGATAAAGTGATCTGGATTCTTAGAAGCCCAAAATGCATACAACGTTCCTAAAGTCCCAAAATAAATTTATGATTCAGTGAATACAAGACAATTTGTAAATAGGGTATTGCAACAAGTGGAACGCCAATGCACTATTGTATAACCCCTGTCCCTGGAGGACAAGGTCATAAACCAGCTGTTAATCCGATGCAGATGGATTATAAAGCTATCGTCCTTTTCATTTTAGTCTATTGCAAGAATTGGGGTTTTTCAACTATCCAAGCAATTAAGAATGTTTGCATAGTTACAAAAATTTGTTCGGTATATCCATGTAGTACACTCATTATAACAGTGCATGATTATATGGGAATATGCGTAAATTAAAATCATTATGGCTTTTTGCTCATTACAGCTGTGATCTCGTAATTTTCGTCCTCGTTATAACCAAGTTCGCCTGTATAAGAAGTAAAGAGATTTCAAAAAAAGTATACAGAAGAAGAAGAGCAATAAATTTTATAGTTCAAATTAAACTGAACATCCAAGTTCACCTAAGTTTAGATAATGTAAAACTACAGTTTTCTTAAGTGTTCTATAAAAGTTGTTATAATCGTAGTAATTAATTGATGAGATAATAATATTTAATTTTTTTTTATAAAAATTTTACTATAAGGAGTTAACTATACTAACTTTTCACTTCTATTGATAACAAGGAAAACAATCAGTTCATTTTAGAAAACAATGAATGAGCTTGAACTATAACACATTACATACATTTTTTTTCTCTGGCTGATGCCCTATACACTTGCTTTCCTGCACTGTCTTACCTCTACTGATACTAATATGTGCCTATGCAAAAATCTGAACCTATGCAATTATACTGCATTAAGAACATGGATTTGTTGAGGGGTGGTCTTGTCTAACCAATCTAACTGGTTTCTATGATGCAGCGACCAAGGAACTGGATGCAAAAAATAATTTTGATATCACATACAGTCAGTCCTCATATAACACTGTGTTTACACTACACGAATTCAATCATACACGATTTATAAATAGGCGAACGTTATCGTATATAACACAAACCGAATTTGCTTATGCACGATTCGCCTTTGTGTTTACAAGAAATGGAAGTCGAACGTGGAATCACCCCAACTTAACGCAACACGATAGGAATGAAGAGAAGATTCTGAAAATGTATTTATGTTTTTAATATCAGTGAAGGGGAAACACATTTCACCATAATAACGTAAACACCCACACAATTCCAGCCATCGCAAATGCAATGGCTGGAATTTATAACAGATTCCACTAGCAGAAACGCAACTGGAAATTGTTTTTATTGTTTTATGGTAGTAACCCTGCAGAAATGTGCTTTAGTAAAATGTGAGCTAGTGAGGTGTTAATATTGTGTCTCTGCATTTACGGAGCTGTTTATTCAGTTGCTACATGCGCAAAGCTTTGTTTATGTGCATCAAGTGTACCTCCTCATTTTGTAATTGTGCTTTATTCCTTAAAACTTAGTAAAATTCTTAAAAGGTGTGAAGAGGAAGAGTCCTGGTGAAGACACTACAGATTCAGAAAGAAAAAGAAAAGCAATATCGATAAACAGAGGTGAACTGGGTCAAAAACTGTTACCCGGGAAAATTTGTAGTGGCCTCACACTAGCGTTTATGGCCAAAATCACACCGGCCTCCGGGGTTTCCCCGGTAGGGCTTATGGCCAGTCTGCCTCTGTCGATAGAGAACAAATATGAAATTGTGAAATGTTTTGAGCGAAATGAAAGACCATGTGATATTGCACGTGCTACAGGTCTAAATGAGCCAACGCCGAGAATTACAGAAAGGATGCAGAGAAAATAAAAACAACTTTCACTGCAGGAACAACTAAAGTGTAATTAAAATCCATTAGATCAACACAAAGAACTGGAAGAGATGGAACGGCTGTCATCTGTTTGGATAGAAAATCAAACAAAAAACAAGTTTGCTTACGATAGAAGCAAAAGCATTAGCAATATTTTATTATGATTGTAATGTTTTCCTTATAAATGTGTGTTTAATCTTGGGTGGTCGGCACCTAACCCTATTTTTCCCATAGGGCCTGTTGTTTATATTGCACGAAGGTTTCTAGGAACACAACTATTGTGCTATTCGAGGACTGACTGTACTTGGATTTCAGGAAGACTTTTGATACTGTTGCACATAAAAGACTGCTGTATAAACTGGAGCAACGTGACATTAAGGGCAAGCTACTGCTATGGATAAAGGGATGAAGGCAGAGTGGTTATCAACGGACTGTGGGTAACAGTAATCTCAGAGTAATTTATCAACTGTGTGGTAGTACACTCAGGGTAGTGGAAAATGAAAAAGACATGGGATAACTGTGCAGTCAGATATGAAATTCTCTGAGCACTGCAGATGTGCTGCTAGGCAGCTCATGGAGTTTTGTCAATGATAAAAAGAAACTTTTCTAGTAGAGATAAGGAGGTGATTATCCCTTTCTACAAGGTCATGGTTAGGCCACATCTAAAGTATCATATACAGGTCTGGAGGCCTCACTTCAGGAAGGATATAGATCTGCTTCAATGGGTCAGAGAAGTAAATAAAAGAGAAGTAAATAAAAATAAACTTAGACACGCTTCATTACTGCAAATTGCAGCGTCTGGAGACTAGGCACCTGCAGGGTGATCTGATTGAGGTGTTTCGGGCCTTGAATGAATTGAGTAAGCTGAATGCGAATTGCATTCTTCCACACAGCATGTGTGGAAGAATTTCCTTAATTTTGCATGCTTTGCACACAGGATGAAAAAAATCTAGGTTTTTTTGAAAGAGCATGCCTCCAGAATATTATCAGCTACCACTCGTTCAACCTTTGTATCATTAGCACACTTCAACACCAAGCTCTCATCAATGACATTAACAGAGATTAAAAAATAAAAGGCCAAACACCGATTCCCATGACACTTGGGATGACATCTTGATCCACTGACGACACTATCCATTTTTAACCACTCTGTCTCCGATCATTTAATCATTTTTTTTACCATAGTACCTTTGCACCAATGGCACATTTTTCCTATTTACAGAATAGACATTCATGGAAAACAGTATCAAAAGCCTCACTACAGATTAAACATACTATGTTGATATTATTCTTAGCATTTAGTTCTTCTGTGCTAATCATATTAGAAAGCAATGACTTCTAGTTTAATATAAGCATTTGCTATTTGATAACAGAGAGCTATTAAGTACTCAATAATTCCTATATTCTATTATATTATGAAATTAACAGGATTGCCTTTATTTTTGATATAGGATGCTTCTTTTTCAACCAACTCTCCTAGTCCAATGCATTAACAATTCTTTGTAAAGGTGATATAGCAACACATTCACAGGAATAAGAGCAACCCACAACCATACACCTTTTGTCTTGTGTAGTAATGTTTGTTCTTCACGCATGCGCATAAATGACCAATCGTCGGATAATAAGATTGGTCTACCGATACTGATTGAATTTTTACATAGCTTCATCTCTAGGGTTTCTGCAATAAGTAATTTATGGTAGCTATGTTGAATATTTATTATTTTTGTTTCATTAAAGCCGAATAAATGCTGTTCATTTATTGCATGCAAAAGTGCTGATGCATCTGAACGACCCGCCCGACCTGAAGCTTTGTGTCGTTTTGCTCAAAGCTGTGCCACCCCCCATGGTAGATTCTACATAGACTGCGTCGCAATTTTTACACATGATGAATCACATGAATCACAAGGTCATGTTGTGATTCGAATGTAGTGTTTGATGGTCAGTTTCTAAAGAACATATATAATTTATTCATGTTTTGCTATAATTTTCATTTCGGTGCCCCTGCATATTTGGTTAAGTTTATTGTAGGATACATGACATATGGAACGGTAAAGAAATATATTTTGGCCATGTCAGATTTTCGTACAATATGTGCTGTGAGGTTATTATTTTTCCCTGTGCTAATGCTTTAACTTTATAGAGGTTAAAGGGTAACCCCTATTTATGAATCTTCTAGTTAGTTCATTTATTTCTGTCATTAGTGAAATCTGAATGGAAGAATATTTAAAAGCGTTAAGAAATTGATTCATCTTGACCGATTTTTTATACAAATAGGGATGATAACTATGGAAATGTAAAAGCATTCCCTTATTGGTGGGTTTTCTATATATACTAAAATTCAGTTTGTGATCTAATCTGTGTAGGGTAAAATTAAGGAAATTAATGAAATGTGTTTCTGCTTCAATTTACAATTTAAATTTTAATCTCGAATGGATATTATTAAAAACCTGTAGAATATTGTTTATTGTCAGATGATCTGTGATAATTAGGATGTCATCCAGATAACTTCTGTAATATGTGATCTGTAGTATAAACGAATATTCTCTAATTTATCTAAGTATAGCTCAGATGAGTCCACTGATGTTTAGGCCCATTGGGAGGCCAAAAATCTCTCTCTCTCTATATATATATATTGGAATTGTGCCTAAAGACATTTAGGTTTAAATATTAAATGGCGTAAGTATTGTAAATATTAGCATTACACGTGCATAAGTTGTATATGTACTTAACTTATTTATACATTTTTGTTTTTAAATTGTTGTACTACTTGGGAGACAAGCTATTTGCAAGTTTTAGGACCTAATTCAGACTTCAAATTTCATTGTAGACCTATTGTGAATAATCTGTACTAAAATGCCCACAAAAGCCTTTTAAAACATTTACAACTTTATATTAACGAGACAGTAGCAACTTAAAAATATATATCACACTTCAAATAATCTAATATTGAATTAATAAGGATACACTGCATATTCCAAAACATAATTATCTCAACTGTGATAGCAAATAAATGACTTTAATTTATAATTTAGCAAAAAAAAAAAAAAAAAAGTAGTTCAAACTAAGGTAAAACAGGTCTTAAATCTTTCTTGAATGCAATTTTCATACAACTCCTATAAATAGATCCATCATGCCAATCTTTCAGCATCTAGAATGCAGCTACAGTTTAAGTTAACAATCACAAGGCCTTGTCTCAAACTAATAATTTGTTCTGTTACCCTTTGCAGTCCAGCTGTAACAATCAAAAATATCTCACTAAAAAGGCCTCTGTGGTCAGGAAATCTATCCATAATTGATGCTGCCAACTCTGACCAATTATAACTTTATAAACATAAATAAAATCGACTATAAAATGTAGTATAATTTAAAATACCATAAATCATATGAATTCATGTCAATCATATAAAAACTTTTGAAAATACTATACATTAAAAGCGTTAAACCTGTACTACTGTAAAACTGAAGCTTTCGGCAGCATCTGCTGCATCAACAATTCATTATAAAGCACTAAGCCTTTCCAGCAGACCAAGGATGTACTATGGTATCTGCACATACTCCATTTCCCGGAAGTGGCACGGGGCTGTACAACCTTAAAATGCTTATCCCTATCCAGGATAACGGCCTCAAAAATGACATTAATCCTATAACCCTTATTCCTATTCAAGCTATGATCACACAAGGAACAAATCCTTAGGCTCTCCAGCCATTCCGGTTCCAGAAACCCTCTACCTTATCTGTAATTACAGCTCCTTTGGCTGTTATACCATGCCCAGTTTCCCAGGCATGTTCCACCACAGCCGACCCAGAGACATTAGCCAACCTACGCGCCCTACTATGCTCCCCCAGTCTACTGCATAATCTGCGCTTAGTCTCGCCTACGCAACATCCCCCCCCACAATCCAGATACTGAATTTTGTAAACCCCACTGTTGTCAACGCCCACAAAGGGGTCTTTAACCGCCACTATCACCATGCTTCTGACCGGAAGCTGCACACAACGTAATTGGTACGATCATAAGATGCGGGCTATTGGCTGTGAAATGCCCAGATAGTAGGGAATGTACGCGGCAGAACCAGGTACCCCCTCCTAGTACCATGTCCACAACCTTCAATCATGTTCCGGGGGTATCCACATCTCATAAGGTCGGCCATGTCACGTTTGATTTCTTCTTCCCTATCCTCCGAGGCAGAGCAGTGCGACCAAGCCCTGCTAATTGAAGCCCTAACCACACTCTTCTTATGACCTTTAGTCTGGGCAGAACCAAAATGAGTATACTGGGCCTGGCACATTTCAGGTAGTCAAAAATATGACTACCTGAAATGTGATATTCAAAAATTATTTATTTTGGGTTTACATGAGCTAATATATATATATATATATATATATATCAGCGTGAAAAAAGTTTAAAAGCTCTAATGCAATATTTCTTCCTAGAAGAAAATACAGTCCATTCCGGTTATTTGAGACACATCGGGATTAGTGCATTTTGGCCCAATTAAGCAGCTGCTCCAATTATCCGAAGTTTCACGTAAATAGTTAAAAATACAATTTACCCCCCCCCCATTTACAATTGGTTCACTGTACAATCAAATCACATTACAACAAATTCAACACAGTAAAGTAACATTCACTATACGATGTACAGTAAGCGCCGGTCATTGTGATCACATTTGCGAATTGAATTTTAATTCTATTAAACACCGATTCTAATTAGCGAAAATAAGAGGAATATTATCCACAGGCTATAAAAGTAAAGAAATATTAAGCACAAATTTACCCTTTATTACCTTACCAATTAAAAAATTAAATGATACATGAAAATCGGAAGAATATACGGAATGATAATCGGAATAATTAATACGTACTGTAATATGTACATACTGGCTAGCTGACATTTCTGTTCATTGACATTTGTGGGTGGGGGTTAAAATTAAAAACAGTAAAAAGATAAGCAATCAATAACAAAGAACACGGCACACACAAATTACAAGTTTTTTTTTTTTTTTTGTAGTTGTTGGCGCATAGGCTTCTGTGGCCATAACCTCCCAAGGTTTCTGCAGTACTTTGATCCAAACCTGAGGCAGGAATCGAACCTGCGACCTTTGGGTTGCCAGGCAGGCACTTTACCCACCCGGCTGGCACAAATTACAAGTAACACAATACGTGCAAGTGACAACAGAGTAACAAGCTTTAAAAATAGGAATGAAGAGAAGTTCTGAAAATTAATTTTTTTTATATGATTGAAGATTTCATGGAAGTGTAAACACATTTCATCATAATAACCCACAGAATTGCAGCTGTTGGTATTATCGCAAATTCAATAAGATCGAGTTTACTGTCCGTTTATGACAGATTTCACTAACAGAAAAGCCCAATAAACAGGTGACTGCTAATTGTTTTTATTGTTTTATGGTTGTGACCTCCAGAATTTTGACCGAACCACATGGTACCGTTGGAGACAATCGTAGGGTAATCTCCAGTCCTGCGGTCTCCTGCCCCAATTAAGCGAAGTAAACCCTGGCTATTTTCTCAATTGGTTTCTGTTTTTTAAGATTCGCCCCTAATAAACGGCTGCCCGATTAACCGGTGGCCCAAATAACTGGAATCCACTGTATTCGCAAATCTTTCCATCCAAATAATCAAAAATATTTTTTTTTCACTACTTCAGAGTACGTACTATTTTGCAGGTGGGCAGAGGTGCTTCATCCAGAATATCTGCAGAAATCTTTCTGCAAACCAATATTTCCTTATATCAGTTTCTTTATTTAGTCCCATGTTGATAACAAAAGCAAAAAATTTATTTAGTGAAACCAAAACCCAGTCAAACCATATGGAAAAATTTGTAAGAGGTTCCTTTATCCCCCTACCGTCAATAACTTCAGAAAGGTCTAACAATTTCTCAATTTTGCCATCAGAAAAGCCTTCACAAAATCTTGAAGGCATATCTAAAGACTTCATTCTAACACAGAGCATCAATTACTTTGCAACTTTGACACTGAAAAAGCAACTCCACCTGACATTAACAATTGAACATAAACATCGACTTAGTTTTTAGATCGTTTATATGAAGTATAAATAGCAGGACAATAATTGAACAAATTTCATAATCTAAACAACATTCATAGTGTAACCACATCCAACTAAAGGAGTACGACCCCACACACACACACACACAGACACACAACATTCACAGTGTAACAACATCCAGCTAAAGAGTATGACACACACGACACCTCCAATTAACAATCGAATACAAGTCAATTGAAGATTTCAGACTGATTACATTAAATGTAAATAAATAGTAGTACAAAAATTGCACCAACACAGTGGGAAATGCCAACAAATGTGGTGTATGCAACATTAGACTGGAAATGGAATTTTATAATGTTGCAATGGGTGCTACACTGGACTGCAAAGAGTTAAATATTTTTTAATACTGTTACTGTTAAGAACACAATAATTTTATTTGAATATTTATATTGGTGCTCTGCCACATTAAATATTTAAAGTTCTTAGCTAATGTAACAAGTTTTGGAATGTATACACACATCAGAAAGTTGACTGTTAAGCAGGTATTTTTGTGCTAATATAGAAATAAAAAGAATTTTACCGGAAAAGAATTGGGCAATTTCTTCCTTCGAGCATCCAAATGGAAGACCTCTTAAACGTACACAGCAGTCATTAAGAGCATCCTCGCTGTGAAGTCCACTCCGTTTGACCACCCATTCCATTTCACTCTTGTCTGACTTGAAGACTATAGAAAACCATTGCAAGTATTCATTAGGAAAATATATCACTTTATTTCTAAACAAGGAAATTAAAGAATTAAACAAGCTATTCTAAAATGTAACTTTACAAATTTCTTATCTTAGCCATTTCCAAAGGAACATATGTAGAGGTTTTCCCAAGATTATTTCATTTATAATTCAAATAATGCATTCGTTATTGTTGTTTTGAAACCTTCCATAATGTGCCACCACTTCTTGAGTTTACACCTAATATCAGACAGGTGCAGCACAAAAACAGCTTTTAAAATTAGAGGAGTTTATTTCTGTCAGAAAATGTTGTTATGTTATTTGTTGTTATTTGGTTTTTTTTTAGGAGCATTAGCAACTAAGGCCATATTGCTCCGGGATATGCGGTAGTCATTCCCTGACCTTTTCGCATCCTCCATATTTGGTGGTGACGGGCTTGAACCCCGGTCTAATCAAGAAGCGTGTGTTACGCACTACTGCTCCTTCCCACCTGGCTACGGAGGCGCCAGAGAAAATGTTGTCAGATTTCGGTTTAAAAATGCCAAAATTCTTTTTGGAACTCAGAATGAAAAATATGAAATTGAATAAAAAGATTTAATTACACAGACACAGAAGATAGCATATAATGCATATCCTTTATTCTGAAATATGTGGCATTTCCCAATTATTCAAGTTTCCCTGTTTTACAAGTTCTTAATAGCTTTCCCTTAAACAAAAAAAAAAAAAAAAAAAAAAAAAAATCCCAACAAAGCACATATGCATTTCCACCATAACTGTGTCATAACCTAAATTTATATCACAATGGAAAAAAAAAAAAAAAACACTTTATGCAGTAAAGCATATTTAAGAACTGTGAAATGCATACATAAAGTTCAGAACTTCAACAATTTTTGGCATATAATTCCAAAACATTCAATATTTTCAAGAAGCTAAATAGCTTAATTACTGCTTCAAGGTTAATAAAACTTCAAATATGCAAAATTAAATGCTGTTATCTCTCTCTCTCTCTCTCTCTTTCTGATAGCTGTTTATGAATAAATTGCATCTTTTATCCAGTGCAATGCTCTTCCAGCATAATGCATATCAAATTTAAAGCAATTAATAAGCATACCTTTATTCAAAATTATGTCTAAAATTTCTAATGTTACAGGTGTGAGATAAAATGAAACATTTATCTTAATTTCAACCTTGTGACTCGTTTTTACTTATAGAACATTTTCTTTTAATTTGTGAAATTAATATCACTAAATCACTTTCCACTGTGTAGCTTTCAAATAACCATAACATCTAAGCAAAATACTACTTTGGTACCATCTATTTATGCATTTTAATCATTCTCGTCTAAATTCAACAACTGTTCAAAAAAAAAAAAAAAAAACGGTTCTCTGACAGCAGCCTGACAATGCTATACCATGTAGTCTGTATTTCTATTTAAGCTTAGGGTTTATTTTGTATTGCAACAACTACATGAGCAAAATACATACAAATTTTAAATGATTATGCACAGCTTTACTGAAGATACTTTAGTGAAATAACACTAATTTGTTAACAAGATGCCTTATTTACCAGTTGAAATTATAATGAATTTTATGTTGCTTAATTCAACTACAGCTGAATTATGCAACAACTGTTGACTGGTCATTATTTAGACCTACAAGCAACTATAAAACATAATGCTTAATACTTGTCAAAATGCTTGATATTTACATTTGTTTTCCTCCTTTAACAGAAAACAAAACAAAACAACAAAAAAAAAATTAACTATGCAAGATAAAATTAACCATTAAGCTTTTGGCAATTAAACTGAACATTTTTTTTTTCCTTTATAATGTCCATCGCAAAAATTACCAAATTATAAGAAATAATAATTTTATCTTAATATATTAATAAAGAAATTGTTTTTTTTTTTTTTTAACTTAGATGGAATTCATTTTAATATGAATATTACTATTTAAACAATAAATTATATTGGTCTGCATTTCTTGTTTCCAAAGTTCTTTGCATCTACATTGACACATGAGTGTGTCAATGTAGATGCAAAATAATCATTCAGATTATTAGTTATCTAATAGTCTTAAACAAGTCTATTTTCTATAGACATATTTCTTTGACTGCTGCAATCAAACATGATTTAATTAACTCATCATCAGTAAACAGCTTTCCTTGCTTGGCTAACAAATGAGTCACTCAAACTTATTTTGGTTGCAGCCTCATTTTAATTTTTTATTTTTGCGAAGAAATTCTGCTGTGATAAGATAGTCCATTTTAAATTTCCTAATTTTTCTGACTGTTGATTCCCTGTGAGTTGGGAATATTGTGATGAGTGCTTAGTTTGGTAATGTCGACATATACTGTATTCTTTTAGCACCGCTATAGTGTCATTGCATAATAAACACAATCCTTTGGCATCTAATTCGATAACAAAATAATCCACACTCCACAGAGCATTAAAAGTGTGACATTCGAAGTCCACTTTTCTTGTTCTGACACAATGGATATGCACTGGTAATAAAATAAAATGTCACAGTACTGTGAAACGTGGTCAAGTTATCACTGCGATTTGTAGTGTGCCAAGCAGCAGTGTGAAGCGATGGAGCGCCACATATGGTCTATGTTGCAACTACTCAACTTTGCTGTTGTAGCACGAAAGCAGACAGCTACAATATGGAAACGAATGAGCGTGGCTGTGTTCCAATAAAACTTTATTCATAGACACTGAAATTTGAATTTCATAAAATTTTCACATTGCCAGGAAATATTATTCTTCTTTCAATTTTTTTTCAACCATTTAAAAATATAAAAACCATTGTCAACTTGGGGGCCGTAAAAAAACATGCAAAGGGCCAAATCCGGCCCGACCCCTCTTTTTAATCCGGCCCGCGGGTTAATATTGTTTTTTACGTGAAAAAAATTTAAAATAAATCAAATTACGCGCTGCAATAGCTGATAGTCGAGTTGAGAATAATGACCTCCACATGGCACTACTGACGCCGCATATTCGCATTCTGTCGTCTACCGCAGAACAAGTGTTGCCAGCATTTCTCTCAGTTTTGCTTTAGCGGTGCACGGAGAATTGTCTGTCACGGCACTCTGCGATTCCCCCCCTTTTTATTTATTACCCACCATTTCCCTGTCACCCTCAAGACCAAATATGAAGAGAAAAGTGGACTTTGCATGTCATGCTTTTAAAGCTGAATGGAGTGTGAATTATTTTGTCATAGAAATAAATGACAAAGTATCATGTTTATTATGTAATGACACAATAGCTGTGTAAAAAGAGTACAATATACGTCATCATTACCAAAGTAAGCACACAGCACAATATTCAAAAACTCACAGAAAATCAACGGAAGCTAAAATTGGAAAGTTTAAAACGTAATGCATCATCACAACGCAATTTATTCGTTAAAATAAAAAATGACAATGAAGCAGTAACTAAAGCAAGCTTACGAATAGCTCATTTATTAGCCAAGAAAGGGAAACCATTTACCGATGGTGAATTAATTAAATCACGTTTGCTTGTGGCAGCCGAGGAAATGTGTCCAGAGAAAATGGATTTGTTTCGATCTGTCAGTCTTTCGGCGAGAACAACTGTTAGAAGAGTTGAAGACATCAGGAGCCACATGAAGAGTCAATTAAAAGATAAAGCAAAAAATTTCAAGTGGTTTTCGTTGGCTCTTGATGAGTCTACGACATTACTGATACTGCCCAATTGTTGCTTTTATTCGAGGAGTCAATACTGAGTTTCAGGTTACTGAAGAATCAGTTTCTATGAATAGTCGCATGGAACAACTACAGGCGAAGATATCTTCAAGGAAGTCGAGAAAACGAGAAAACAATTTGCAATGGAATCAGTTAAAATGTGTCACAACTGATGGTGGTAAAAATGTGTGGAACGGGGAAAGGATTAGTTGGACAAATTTTTAAGGCTTGTGAAGAAGCTAAATGTTCAAAACCCCTGGTAATTCATTGTATTATTCACCAGCAGGCTCTTTGTGGAAAACACCTCAATCTGTCACGTGTTATTGAACCAGTTGTGTCAGCGGTTAATTTTATTCACTCTCATGGACTTAACCATCGTCAGTTTCGTATTTTTTTATTAGAGATTGAAGCCGAATATCCTGATTTGCCCTACCATATAGCAGTTCGATGGCTCAGCAATGGAAAAGTTTTATTGAGATTTTTTGAACTCAGAGAAGCAATAGAAATTTTTCTAAATGAGAAAAACTGCCCACAACCACTATTATCTGACAATGAATGGCTATGGAAATTAGCATTTGCTACAGACATCGTGGGATATCTTAACGAATTTAACTTAAAATTACAGGTGAAAACAGTACTCATATGTGAAACGTATTCTGTCATAAAGTCATATCATCAAAAATTTGCATTGTTTGAAACACAAATCACATTAACCAAGTTTGACCATTTTCCATGCTGTAAAAAATTTCAAATATTAGCGAAATCCCCATTCCCAAAAAAATTTGCGGCGGATATATTTTCTGAACTTAAACTACAGTTACAACAACGTTTTCGGATCTTGATGCAAGTGCAAAACACATTTCCTTATTTCAAAATCCATTTGGCTGTACAATTGAGGAGCTTCCATCAGACCTTCAATTGGAAGTGACTGATCTGCAAAATGATGCTATGCTAAAGGTTAGGTTTAAAGAAATGGATCTAACCCAATTCTATAAATATCTTTTGGAAGATAAATACGGTCAATTAAAATCATATGCATGGGGATTTATATCTGTATTTGGGAGTACTTACTAATTTGTTTCATAAAACAAATTATATATATATATACGGAATATAATAATTTTATTCTTTATATACAGGGTGTCTCAAAAATATTGGTACAAATGTTTAGGGGAGGTAGGTAACATCTAAAGGAATGTAAATCGCATTGGAACCCATAACCAGAAACGTCACGGGAAAGTAGTAGCACAGGCACAAGAAGCAGAAAAGACACAAGACAGTGTCACTGGAGTACGAGATGGATGCATTTCATGATGTTACAACAGATGCTCGAAGGTTCTACCATGAGACGTGATGCATGCGTTGTTTGTTATTTAGTTTTTAGGAGCATTAGCAACGAAGGCCATATTGCTCCGGGGATATGCGGTGGTCATTCCCTGACCTTTCCGCACCCTCCGTATTTGGTAGTCACGGGCTCGAACCCCGGTCTAATCAAGAAGCGTGTGCTATGCACTGCTGCTCCTGCCCACCCGGCTACGGAGGCACCGGATGAATGGATTGGCAGACACGGTCGAACACACCTGGAGTTTCTTTGACAGTAGCAGCAGTGCAGACGAGTCTCGCCACGAGATCTCTTTCCATCTCCACAGGCGATTCATACACGATAGATTTGAGGGCCCCCACAGAAAGAAATCGAGGCTCGATAAATCAGTTGAGCGTGGGGCCACGCAACGGGTCCACCACGGCCAATCCATTGATGCCTGAAACACCTGTTCAAATGGTCACGAACACACCTTCCATAATGGGCAGGTGCCCCGTCATGTTGAAACCAAATGTTGCGTCTCACATTTGCTGGAACATCGTCAAGTAACCCTGGTAGAACTTGTTCAAGAAAGATCCGATATTTAGCGGAGTTCATGCGGAATGGTAACAGGTATGGGCCGACTAAGCAGTCACCGACCATACTTGCCCACACCGTGTGGGCCCTCTGCTAATCCATACACTAGATGCATGTGTGCCAGCTTACAGTTCGCATATCAATACATGCTCTTAGTGCGGTGACTACTGCTTGAATGAGTAAACCAGAAATTTTCCTTCTCGCGAACTGATGAACAGTGCCGTGTACCGACTTACGGTGACGTTTCCGGTTATGGGTTCCTATGCGATTCACATTCCTTTAGATGTTACCTACCTCCCCTAAACGTTTGTACCAATATTTTTGAGACACCCTGTATAATATGTTTATTAATAAATGGAAATATTTTATTCATTTTTTTTGTAAGTGTCAGCATGTGTATATAAATATTATGTAAAATATCACTTCCTAATAAAAAGATTTTGAAACTGTTTTTTTTTTGTTGCTCTATGAGTAGAATTACCAATGTAAATATAATAAAAATATCTTCGAGCTTGCTACCTGGCCCGGCGAGCCTAAAAATTTTACGATCTTTTTTCTTTTCTTTCTTTTATGTAAACCCCAAACACGAGAGGTGTTAGAACCTATAGTACTTAGTACTGTGCTTGGGTTGGAGGTTGAGAAGACGAAAGAAGATATTTGTTGACATTGAACTTGAACTTCTGTAGATTGTAATTTTCAGGAAATACGTATGAAGGAAGGTTGTTCCAGAAAACGGCAGCTGAATGAATAAATGAGGAAGATGAAAAGTTGGTTCTGTGAGTTTGAAGTTGGACAGTAAATGGATGTTGGCTGGTGCCGGCACTGTTTTGAAAGAGAGAGCAGGAATTATAGAAGCTAATTCAGAAGAACAGTGCCCATGGAAGTATCTGTAGAAAAGGCATGCAGCAGAAACAGTACGTCTATGAGACAGTGAGTGGAGAGACTCTGTTAGAGATGAATCATTAATTAACCTAACTGCCCTCTTCTGAATGGAATCAAGAAGCCTGAGAGAGGTTTTGGGGGCACCACCCGAGATGTGGGAACAATATTCCATGGCAGGGCGGATTTGCGATTTATACAGAGTGAGCAGCTGTTTGGAAGAAAAGTAACGCCGAGAGCGAAAGAGAAAACCAAGTTTTTTAGATGCAGAAGAAGCAATATTTGTAATGTGCTTGTGCCAAGAGAGATTAGAAGTCAGGGTTATCCCCAAAAGAGATATATCATTTTGCCTAGAAATCGGAGTGTCACTAAAGATAAGCAAGAGATAAGCGAGATATAAGACAAGACTGAGTTTTAGAAGGGTTGACATCAACTAAGTTGTGTTTGCCCCACTGGAGAATTACCTGAAGATCGGCATTTAAGGAATTGGCAGCAGATTTTCGAGATGTTGAAGCTGATTGAGCAGGATCTAGCCCTTTCCAAAATAAGTTTACCGACCCCTGCTCTAGACCATGTCAGATTCGGGATCATCAGCTGCCATCAGGCACATCTTCAAGAACACCTAATGGAAAGTGGTACTTTGAGTTCAGTTCCCTGGGTTAATTGCCTTACAGCCAAAGTAATGTTGTTTGGGAGTATGCAATGCTCCACTTGTTCTTTGCAATATAACCTGCTACATTTATGCACAAAAGTAGCAGTCATTAATATGACTCCTACTTTTGTTGTGGCTTTCTTTTTCCTCATCTCCACACCACAAGCTCTCTACATATATACAGCACATTATTGGAGGCCCAAGTTTTATCTTGGTCACCTAAATTAATTTTAAAATATGTAGCATATACATTTTTCACAAATGTTACATCCTGCCTTTGTTTTGCCACAATAGACCACAAATGTAACAAAATATATTTGGACTGCTCACAACCACAAGTTGCCATTGTCAAAGACACAGAATATGAAAACCACATTAGAAGCAGACACTAGTTAGCATGATGGCACCATAAAACAACCAAATGTGAAAGAAACACTTCACAGCTTTACATAGCTGCCCAGCTTCAAGGATTCAACATACATAAACACATCTGTGCAGACCCATACCTGTTAGTCACTAAGAAAGCATTTCTTACCATTTGTAAAAAAGAAAACTGTATGTGATGTGTAAAAAAGTTTGAATTTTTAGAATTAGCACTAAAAATACACCCAGAAACACTTTGAATTTTGGAACACCAAAATCTACTTAGAGCAGTGTTATCCTTAGATCACACAAGTACAATGAAACGGTTGTGCATTACAGCCCAATGATGTTATCTTGCATTCTTATTTTGAAATGTAGTCTAACATATCTGATGGCTATGGTAAGAAAGTAAGCAGAAATTTGCAGAATTTTTTTTTAATTTTGAAAAAATTATTGTAGGTTTACTATTTCTTAAAAAAATCTTGTAAAAAGAAAAAGACAGGAAAAACTGTTATTTCAAAACCATAGAAGAGTCAAATCATGTTAAAAAGACTAATTCTCCATCACAAGAGAGTTGACAGATTTGTACATGTTAGAAAAGTACTGCAGAAATTGTGAAATAATGGTTCTTTTCAATTATATTCGTTACAACAAAATTTTGATATAGTCAAATTAACAAAATGATACATGCCCCTCCCCCCTCCCAAGAAATTCGCTGCAATGAAATTTTCTATACAGTTGAAACCCATTAAAACACGATTCATTAAAAAGTGATTCCGCTTATAATGCGACCCATTTTTCATCAGTTGAAATGTGTTTTACGGTCACCAAAGATCTACATTTTGTATTCCTTGTGAACATGTGACGATACTTTCAGTTTAATGCAAATCCACATTATCCTTTAATTTCTGTAAGAACAATAATAAACAACTTGTAACTTTACTTGTTGACTTGTATTGCAGAGGTACTTGTTGGTTTGCAAACTGGACTTAAATTTCTTGAAACTGAAAATGTAGATTTCCCCTTCAATTTTACAGTTAACAACACACCTTATTGAAATTATTAAAAAGAAACAAACAGATGCAATGAAAGTCAGAGGCTTGAAAATGAATGATGTTAAAGCTTCCAATGGAAGGATGGCTTGAGGAAGTTAGAATACAGCATAACATTTCATCTAAAGCGATAAATGATGAAGAAAATCTACCAATGGTAAACATGTTACAGAGTCGCATCAGAAAGTGTGACTGGAATCCATGCATCATAGGATAAAAAGATATTTTTAATTGTGATGAAACCAGATTTTTCAAAGCCTTAAGAGATAAAACAATGTATTTCAAGGATGAAAAACTTAGTGCCGGGAAAATCTCAAAAGAGGTTAATTGTCATGATATGCATGAAACGTTACCTGACATGCAAATAAAAATTCTTGGATGACAAGGGTAATAATAGCTGTATCGCCACTGAAATTTCATGACAGAATAAAGAGAGCAAACAGGAATGTCATTTTATTTCTTGATAATGCTACACCACACTCAACCTGTCAAGAATGTTAAGTTGGCTTTTCTACCCACCAAATACAACTGCAAGAAATAAAACAGATTAGACAAATTCAGTAAGCAAAACCTATCACTGTATGATGCAATTTTTTTTTTTTTTTGTATGTATTCTACCACGAACAGAGAGAGAGAGAGAGAGAGAGAGAGAGAGAGAGAGAGAGAGAGAGAGAGAGAGAGAGAGAGAGAGAGAGAGAGAGAGAAAGCATTTAAAATTGTTTTTATTGGTGTTCATGGCAACTTAAACTGCAAACTTGTTCACAGGAAACACTCGAAACTATTGCTGACTTAATAAAGGACTAACTCTTAACACTTGACCACAAGAAACCAAAAAGATGAGTTAGTAAGAGGGATCAAGTAAAAGATTTAAGGAATTTTTTAACAGTGGAAATTGAACAGCAAGGTAATAAGGAAGAAAATGAAAATAATACAGAAAGCTTTACTGATGAAGTACTAAACATTGAAAATTATTCTGATACCACGAACTGTGTAGAATAGGAATATCAAATATACAACCCATGGGCTAAATCCAGTTCTAAGCTGCACAAGGTTCTGAAAATTATAAAATTAGAAATATAGTTGTAAAGTTAAAGTAAAAATACTACAAAACTAGTAAAGGTGGCAATGCTACTCACAACAAAGATGCCACACAATGTAAACATACTGTCATCAGTACACAAGACACAGAAAGTTGAGTTTCCTATGATCTAGAAAGGTTTGAATGTTAGGTGATTGTTCTAGAATGGAATCTTCTTGAAGCTGGACAGACTATATAAATCCCAGACATTGCATGACAAAAACTTGAGTATAGCAAGGCAATAAATGTGTGTTCCCTCATGTGAGCTGCTACATGTGACCTAAAAACTGAGGTCGAGGGTTTCCTGTGCGGACGTGCCTTTCTGCCGCTCTTGGAATAGAGAAGTTTTTTCTGATTTATTAGTTTAAATTGACATATTAACTTATTTCTAGAGTAGCTTTATATTCCTATTTACGGTACTTAAAGTTAAAATAACTTAGATAGAGATTTTGTAGGTATTACTTAGTATCGGAAAGGGTATCAAATCCACGTGTTTACCGTTCATAAACGGCCGCCATTGTTACGTGAAAATTAATCAGTAAAATCTATTAATCTTGTCGAACTTCATTGGCAATTAAATTGTAATTTTAACTATACATATAACCACTTAGGTTACGGAACATAAATAATTAGTAAAAATAAATAATTAATACATAACTTGATACAGAAGTTATATAAAGGGATTTCGTAGATAACACTCGTTACTGAAGCGCGATACAGCATATCCGGAATTCAATAGCATTAGCTTTGTATAGTATAGTGCATAATATAATATTGTCAATTAATCAGTACATCTATTAATCTTGTTAAACTTCATTGTCAATTAAATTGTACTTTTAACTATATATATATAACGACTTAGAGTACAAACATAACAAATAATTAATACATACTTGATACGGAAGTTATATAAAGGGAACTCGTAGATAACACTCGATACCGAAAAATAAATATAGCGTTATAACTGTGTTAAGATACAAGTTTAAGGTTTTAATTTTGTTCTGAAATTGTAATTTTATTGACATTTAAATCGAAATCATGACTCTGACCAGAGCAGCAAAGCAAAAGGCTCAAGCTAATGGGAGTGCTGTGACTCAGGGGAGAACTGAGGGGGGCGGTTGCCCCCTGAATCACGGCCTTTTAAGATGCACTGTTTGCTTGATGTTTGCGGAGCAATCGGGTACGGGACATGATACTGCCATGGGGGATGTCTTTGTGTGTGCACAATGCAAGGAGTGCAAGGAAATTAGGCGACAACTCGGCGTTGTTATGGGCCTATATGAGACCTTGAAGGACAGGGTGGTTGCCCTCGAAGGAAATAAATTGAGGGGCCCATCAAGCTCTCAGCTGCCCACATCAACACCAGAGCTTGGACTTGGTCATCTTGCAACACAGAGGCAGCCCCCAAGGCAGAATGCACTGGTCCAACAGGAACTAGTAGTTGTTGGTGACTCAATTGTCAGGGAAACGGGGAACATGCTTTGTAAAAAGGATAGGTGGAACAGGACCAGGGTATGTCTGCCAGGGGCAAAGTTTGATGACGTTGTAGAGCAGATATCATCTTTTAAGGGCACAAAAGGTGATATAGTTGTACATGTTGGCACTAATGATATTAAGAGTAGGAGACCAGCGGAATTACTTAACAAGTACAGGTCACTGTTGAAAAAAAGCCGTGAAGTAGGGTTGAATTTGAAAGTGTCTGCAATTGTGCCCAGACACGATAGGAGGGAGTATATAATGAGAGCCTTGTCGATCAATTCGGCCCTGGAAAGATTGTGCAAGGCTGAAGGGGTAGAATTTTTTTCAGCCTGGACTGTACTTGTTAACAGGAGAGATTGCTTCTACAGGGATGGGATACACTTAAATAGAAAGGGTGCAAGAATATTTGCTGATGCTATCGAGGCAGTGTTAGGTGGGTCGGAAAACTGCTAGCTTGGGGGGAGACAAAGACTAATGGATTAACAGTAGCCACTGGCAGAGGTGAAAGAGATTCTTGCACTGCTTCTATTGGAATGAGCAGAAGCCTGAAAAACAAGATGCAGGATATTTCAGAGACTGCTGGAAGTCATTGCGGTACAAGTAAACACATGGGTTGTGTTAGGGTAGCTAAGAATAGAAACAGGTGCATGTATACTTGCGTGTACACTAATGCTAGGAGTTTAGTAAATAAATTTGATGAATTTGAGGTATTACTCAAAACATCAAAGGCAGATATTGTTGGGATATCAGAGACGTGGTGTCACACAGATATAAGGAATGCAGAACTGGAATTTGGGGAGTACAACGTCTACAGAAAGGATAGACAGGATAGGAAGGGAGGAGGGGTTATGCTATTAGTTAAAAAACACATAAAATCCAAGGAAGTGAAGCCAGTTGACATCGCTGGACAGTGCAGTGTTGAGTCAGTTTGGTGTGACATAAGCATAGGTAAATCAAAATTGAGAGTAGGAGTGTGCTATAGGCCTAATGACTCTGATGAGTATAATAAGATACTGTACAGGGAAATAGAATGGGCCAGTAAATCAGAGAGTCTTATAATGGGGGATTTTAATTTCCCAGATATTGACTGGAATTTGTGGGTTGGTCACTCACACACTAGCAAGGCTTTTGTGGATTTATTGGATGATTGTTTTCTACACCAGCATGTTCGGGAGGCAACTAGAGGGAGTAATACTCTTGATCTGATTATCAGTAGTGATTCTTCATGCATTAGGAATCTGCAGATAAATGAACCACTGGGTGGCAGTGATCACAGTGTGCTGAAGTGGGATTTACTCAAGGAGGTAACTACCATCAGAGGTAGAGGGAAGGGTTTTTGCTTTCGTAAAGGCGACTACGATGGTCTGAGACAGTATTTAAATTCTATACAGTGGGACCAACTGATGATGTTACCAACAGCAAATTCAAAATGGGAAGCATTCAAGGAACTAATCTTGGAAGCTACCAGGCTTTACATACCAACCAAGAAATATTGTTCAAGGTTCAGGCCTAAATGGTTGTCAGATGAACTAATGAGACATATGGCAGAGAAGAAAAATGCATGGGATACATACAAATTAATGGGTGACGTGGAAGCCTATGATAGCTATAAGTTGGTCTGTAACCAAGTCACAAAGGAGATTAGGCAGGCAAAGGCAGATTATGAGAAATCCTTGGCAAAGGATGCAAAGAAAAACAGAAAAGAGTTCTTTACCTATTTAAACTCAAGAAGGAAAGGGATGAATCAGATTGGTCCACTGGATGTTGATGGTTCAACAGTTGAGGATCCAGCTCAGGTGGCTAACAATCTAAACGAGTATTTTGCATCTACATTCACACATGAGGAGTTATTCAGGAAGGGGAATGTCGTAGGTGAAGTAAACATTGGCAGTGAGCTAGATGATTTTCTAATAACTGAGAGGAAAGTGGAGGAGAAATTGTTGAGGATAAACATAAAAAAGGCACCCGGGGTGGATGGGATCTATCCAGTTATATTAAAGGAGGCAGCAAAGGAAGTAAGCAAACCCCTAGCCATAATTATGAGAGCTTCTTTGGACTCAGGGGAGGTACCCATGGACTGGAGATGTGCAAATGTAACCCCAATTCACAAAGGAGGATCAAAGGCTGACACAAGTAATTATAGACCTGTTAGTTTAACTTCTGTTCCAGGAAAATTAATGGAGGCACTGGTTAAAGAAGCACTGCAGGATCATCTGGACAAGAATTCAGTTATAGCTCAGACACAGCATGGGTTTGTTAAGGGCAGGTCTTGTCTGACCAATTTGATTGGATACTATGATGTAGTCACAAAAGAACTGGATGCAGGGAATAACTTTGATATTATATATTTGGATCTTAGAAAGGCTTTTGATACTGTTGTGCATGGAAGACTGCTGCACAAATTGGAGAAGTGTGGCATTCGAGGCAAATTGCTGCTATGGATAAAGGGGTGGTTGAGTGGCAGAAGACAGAGAGTGGTAATCAATGGACACTGCTCAACGTGGACTAATGTTATTAGTGGAGTTCCTCAGGGTTCAGTGTTGGGTCCATTGTTGTTTTCTGTATTTATAAATGATATTGATGATGGTGTATCAGGCTTAATGTCCAAGTTTGCAGACGATACAAAGGTTGGCAGGGTTGTTAAGGACACTACTGATACTATGCTGCTGCAACAGGATCTGGAAAGGTTGAGCAGATGGGCTGAGAGGTGGCAAATGAAGTTTAACATTGACAAATGTAAAGTACTACATATGGGAAACAGTAACCCCAGATCAACGTATCAACTCTGTGGTACTACGCTGATAGTGGTAGAGAATGAAAAGGACCTGGGGGTAATTGTGCAGGCAGATATGAAGTTCTCTGAGCAGTGCAGACGAGCTGCAAGAGTAGCTCATGGTGTCTTGTCAATGATATACAGGAATTTTTCTAGCAGGGACAGGGATGTGATTATTCCCTTGTATAAGGCATTGGTCAGGCCACACCTTGAGTACTGTATACAGGTCTGGAGGCCTCATTTCAAGAAGGATGTAGAGCTGCTGGAACGAGTACAGAGAAGGGCAACAAGATTAGTGAATGGAACAAAGGGTTGCTCTTACGAAGAAAGGCTTAAGTTTTGCAAATTACAGAGCCTGGAGACTAGGCATCGCCGAGGTGATCTGATAGAGGTGTACAAGGCTTTGAATGGCTTGAGCATGCTCAATGCCGATGGGATTCTTCCTCTTGCTCAGAATAATCACCTGAGAGGGCATAAATTCAAATTGAGGAAGGACGGATGTCGGATAGATGTGCGGAAATTCGCCTTTAGCCAGCGGGCAGTTGGTTTGTGGAATAGACTTCCATCGCTTGTTGTGGAAGTTGATAGCCTAAACAAATTTAAGGCTCAGCTGGACAGGTATTTCGAACGAATTGAGGGGTGAAATGGGAGTAGTGGTTGTTTTTTTTTTTTTTTTTTGGCTGATGCTGAATAAGCTTGCTTTCTTGCATCATATGCCTCTACTAATGCTAATGCTAGTCACTGACACAGCTGTCGTCAGCTGCGTGTGTATGAGCAAAGTATCAGTAGAATTAAATTTATTGTATGGTAAATTTTATGATTACATATTACCTATGTCGCGTCAAAGAAGAAAAGTAGACATTGAATGCTAGGTGTTCCCTGATAAATGTAAACTCTTGTATTTTTTAACTGGATGGAAAGAAAAGCCATTATTCTTAACATGTTGGCAAAATGCTGCAGTCACAAGAGAGATATCATGACTTCAAACATACATCCCAAAAATTAGAAAAGGATCTGAAATCAGAGCAATCTATTTTTACAAATATGCATAATACTAGTAATGTGAAAGTCAGAGCAAGTTTTGCTATTTGTCAAGAGAATGCAACTTTTATTATCTGAAGGCACCTCAAAAACTGCACGATGAAAGCTGCAAGCATTTTATGTCCAGAAAATTTTATGAGAAAGACTTTTCTCATAATGCAGTTACCAAACAGATATCCAAAAAATCAAACAATTTAATAAATTAGCTCAAAGAAAAGGCAAAAACATTTACATTTTTTTTTTTTTTTTTCAATTGCAACTGATGAAAGTACTGACATTTTTGATATCGTTGTTGTTTGGTTTTTAGGAGCATTAGCAACTAAGGCCATATTGCTTCAGGATATGCGGTGGTCATTCCCTGACCTTTCCGCATCCTCTGTATTTGGTGGCAATGGGCTCGAACCCCGGTCTAATCAAGAAATGTGTGCTACGCATGCTGCTCCTTTCCACCTGGCTACGGAGGCACCTCATTTTTGATATCATGCAACTAGCAATACTCATACATGGTATTGAACAGAAATGAATATCACTGACGTCACTGAATCATGGAGTTAGTATCAATGAATTATACTATTGTAGAGATGATATATTCAATGCTGTCATCACTTTGGATAAATTTGTTATGGGCTCGTCAAAGGCATTGAGCATTGTAACAGATGGAGCAAAGTCAATGGTAGGCTATAAAATGGGAGCAGCTTCTAGATTAAAAGATAAAATTCAAAGATGAATCCAAATCAGGTATTTAATACTTTTGATCATTGTATTTTACAACAGGAGACTTTGTATGAAAATTATAAATGTGGCACATCTAATGAGCATTGTCATTAAAACAACAAATTTATATGAAGTTCAGCTCTCAACCATCATCAATTCCAACCTTACTATTTCAAAGTTAGATCGTTAAGTCACTGTAACGTTTTTTGAAATGAAAGTAGAAATCGAGGTATTTATGGAAGTGAAAAATAAATCTGAATTAAACTGAATTTAAAGATAAAAAATGGATACAAGATCTTGCATTTTTGATGGATATTGTTGAATATCTTAATATTTTAAATACAAAAATGCAAGGCTGTAACCAAATAGCAACCAATTTTTATGATGTTTGTGCTTTTCAAATGAAGTTAAATCTTTGAGAAAAACAAATTTCACATGGTAATCTATTCAACTTCCCCACATTGAATTCAATAACAAAGAACACTAACTTATCTGAATATAATTTTGATAAATATGTCAAAAAATTACTGCTGTAAAAGAGGAGTTTCTTACATTTTCATTTCAGAAGATATGAGAAACAATAAAATTATTCAGCATTCCATTTGCTTTCAATAAATTTCAATATTGAAAAGTCACCAGGAGAGCTGCAATTGAACTTATTGATTTTCAGTATAAAATGGCATTAAAAGGAGAAATTTAAATCAGCTACTGTACAGGAATTTTATAAATATTTAAGTGATAATTACATACAAATGAAGTGTTTGGGTTTACTTATGTATGTGAACAACTATTCTCTATGATAAATGAAAACTATATTCAAGACAAGCGGAAAATAATTGGAATTCTATTCTGAGAATAGCAACTAAGAAATCATTGGAACCAAATACTGATAGATTGTTTACAGAAAAATGAAAAATTTAGCAAATGTCAGATCTATAATATGTTTTATATTTGTATTTGGTTATTTTTCCATCATGCTTTTTTTTTGGTTTAGTAGTTGTTGGCGCATTAGCTTCTGTGGCCATAATGCACCTCCCAAGGTTTTTGCAGTACTCTGATCCAAGCGCGAGGTGGGATTCGAACCAGCGACCTTTAGGTTGCTAGGCAGGCACTTTAACTAATCGACTAGCCCGGTCGGCTTTCCATCATGTAATGTTATATAAATATAATACATTAGAGAAAACTGTATTCAGCTGTTTGTTTGTTATTTGGTTTTTAGGAGCATTAGCAACTAAGGCCATATTGCTCCGACTGTATTCAGCAATCGTTGATATAAAACAATATAATATAGTTGCTCCCATACAGTATAAGAAAATTATATTGTATGGGAGCAACTATATTATATATTTTCTACAAGATATAAAATAATAAAGAATAATTACATAAAGATTAAAAGAAAAAAAAAAAAAAAAAAAAATATATATATATATATATATATATATATATATATATTTTTTTTTTTTTTTCCCTCAATCTTTATGTTGTCCAGCCTGCTGAAACAAGTTTGACACCCATAGTTTAGAACAATTAAGAATGTATAATTTAAAAAAAAATTATGTAAATGCTTGAATTTGAAGTGTATTCTACAAATGCATTAAAAGAAAAGCCTACAATTCTAAACAGAAAGTTCAAAGTAAATTCATCATCATGAACTTGGTCCGGCTTGGTCTTTTAAGACGTATTCCATTGTAGCTCTTGATCTCGCCATTGTTGTCTTGGTTGACCAACATCTCTCTTGCCTGTAGGTTTGTAGTTAAATGCTAATTTTGGGATCCGGTCTGGGTTCATTCTTTCTATGTGGCTGATCCATTTTTTCCTGATACCGCTTTATGTCATTTACTAGGTTATCTACTTTTAATTTCTCGCGGATAGTACTAGGTGGTAGATGACTCTCATCAGCCGGTGCAATACCACCACTTTGCTTATTGCAGGCTTGAAGTGGTGGAACCCATGTTTAGTCTCTAGAGCTAAGTTCCAGTCAACCCTTCCTATCTCTTCCATCATGCAGTATGACATGATTTTTGAGGTTATTATGAACATCGTGGCGAGATCCAGTATTCCTTACATTTCGAGGGTAGAGCTCTAAACCGGTGTTCGCAGGCCGGCCGCTAATTAGTACACCGGACCGAACCTATTGGTAACTCTCTAGGAAGCTTCCGATCAGCTAGAGTATAATCTTGCTACCTCTACTCTGCCAGATGGTGACTGGAGGGGAGTCCGAGTAGTGTGGAGGCGGGGAGCATTGTCGAGTCCACTTTATGTCAAGGATCTGGGTACATTCTTACTGTGTGTATGCCATATCCAAAAATTTCATTACTTCATACAGCATGTCCCACCCACTTTTTCTTACTATTGAATACACCATGAATTGTCAAATTAATAGAGCAAGCTTATCTGCGAAAAGATCTAAACCTCCCAAGCACTTCCTAATTCATTTCACAAATATACGTGGTCTCAATTCTAATCTTAACGATGTCCATTTCCACATTTCCAGTCTGCCAAACCCCACGTACTTTTTCTGACAGAATCTCAGTTATCGGTTGATTCAACAACTGCTCATCTCAGATGCCCAAATTATTCGCTGTTTGATTCCTTTCGCCTCAAAGGTGGTACTTGTGCATATGTCCGTTCTGATATTCCCTGTCAGAGATTTGGCAATTTGGAATCTCCTCTCTTTGATCTTCTCTGGCTTAAAATCTCACTACCTCATTGGGTCAAATTCATGTTGGCTCTACCATTCTCCCAACTCCACTAATCACTTGGAGCTCTTTGACTTCCTCACTTTGCAACTTGACTTTCTCCAGTCCGACTTTCCTAACAGTGAAGTAATTTTCCTTGGTGATTTTAATGTTCACAACTCCAGATGGCTTCCGTTTTCTAGTCACACCGACCCAGCTGGTCGAGATGTCGAGGCTTTTCCAATTGCTAATGACCTTGCACAGATTGTTCATTTACCTACAAGAATACCGGACAATCCTAATCATACAGCCAATATGCTTGATCTTTTTCTCACAAACAACTCTTCTAAGTACACGGTCGATGTGAGAGGTCCTTTAGGCACTTCAGTTCACAACTTGGTGATTGTCTCTTCTCCAGTGGAGCCTTTATCTCACGGCTATTCTAAACCTTGTGTTGTTTGGCATTACAAGAATGCAAAATGGGATGACCTGCGAGATTTCTTTTCTTTGGTCGGATTACTGTTTCAAAAGTTCTGATGTCAACATTTGCTCAGATCATGTCAGTGAAATTATTCTTGCAGGAATGGAATCCTTTGTCCCACACTCCACTTTAAAATCTTGTCCTTTATCTAAACCTTGGTTTTCCAATAAATGTGCTAAGACTGTTCAAGAGAAGAACATTGCATATTGTAATTGGCTTGTTTCTAATTCTTCAGTTTCATTTTCTGCCTACTCCAAAGTTGCAACAATTGTAAAGCAGTTATTAATCAGTCCAAACTAGAGTTTGAACAGGCTAAGAGTAGAAAACTTGCTTCTTGCCCTAATGGTAGCCAAGCATTCTGGTCTCTTGCCAAAGCCACTGGCTGCAACTTTTGCCCATCTCTGCTTCCACCTCTGTCTAAACCAGATGGTTCTGTTGTCACTTCAGCCAAGGATAAAGCTGACCTGCTATCATCCCATTTTTCTTCCAACTCATGTATTAATGATCTTGAAACATCTCCCACCATTCCCAACACACTCCATTCAATGCCTCCTGTGGTCTTCCGTCAAAAGGATGCCAGAAGGATTTTGACGAATCTTGATGCTAAGAAAGCGTTAGTTCCCGATGGTATTTCTCCACTTGTTCTCAAAACCTGTGCTCCTGAACTTACTCCTATTCTTTGCCGCCTTTTTTCACTTTCTTATTTCAAAGGTGTTTTTCCTTCTGCTTGGAAATTTGCTCATATCCAGCCGGTTCCTAAAAAGGGTGACAAATCTCTTCCGTCCAATTATCGTCCCATTGCAATTACTTCTACTCTTTCTAAAGTAATGGAGAAATCAATTAAATGTCAACTCTTAAACTACCTAGAAACCATCTGGCTGATCAACGATCGCCAATATGGATTCCGTCAGTGTCGATCCACTGATATTCTGGCTTATGTTACCCATTTATGGACTAATTCAATGGAAAGGTTTGGTGAAACACAAGTAGTTGATCTTGATATCTCAAAGGCTTCCGATCGTGTCTGGCATAAAGGTCTTCTAAACAAGCTTCCATCTTATGGTTTGCCAACTGTTTTTAGTAATCGGTTATCCAGTTTTCTCTCTGATTGCTCACTGAAGGTGATGGCAGATGGCTCTCTGTCTTCTAACTTCTCCACTAATGCCGGCGTCCCCACAAGGTTCAGTTCTTTCTTCCACTCTTTTCCTCTTGTATATTAATGACCTTCTTTCATTGACAGGAAATCCTATCCATAGTTTTGCTGATGATAGCATATTCCATTCCACTTTCCATTTTGAGAAACCTTGTCTTGCTCAATCAGCTTAAACTTCTCGAAAATCTGTTACCAATTCCTTAAATGCCGATCTTCGGGTAATTCTCCAGTGGGGCAAAGACGACTTAGTTGATTTCAATCCTTCTAAAACTCAGTCTTCTCTTATATCTCGCAAAAAGGATTCTTCTGCTCCTATCTTTAGTGACACTCCAATTTCTAGGTAAAATTATATATCTCTTTTGGGGATTACCCTGACTTCTAAACTCTCTTGGTACAAGCATATTACAAATATTGCTTCCTCTGCATCTAAAAAACTTGGATTTCTCTTTCGCTCTCGCCGTTACTTTTCTTCCAAACAGCTGCTCAGTCTGTATAAATCACAAATCTGCCCAGCCATGGAATATTGTTCCCACATCTGGGGTGGTGCCCCCAAAACCTCTCTCAGGCTTCTGGATTCCATTCAGAAAATGGCAGTTAGGTTAATTAATGATTCATCTCTAACAGAGTCTCTCCACTCACTGTCTCATAGACGTACTGTAGAAGAGGCATGCAGCTATAATTCCCGCTCTCTCTTTCAAAACAGTCCGAACACGTGCCGCCACCAGCCAACATCCATTTACTGTCCACCTTCAAACTCACAGAACCAACTTTTCATCTTCCTCGTTTATTCATTCAACTGCCGTTTTCTGGAACAACCTTCCTTCATACATATTTCCTGAAAATTACAGCCTACAGAAGTTCAAGTCCAATGTCAACAAATATCTTCTTTCATCTTCTCAATCTCCAACCCAAGCATGGTACTAAGTACTATAGGTTCTAATACCTCTCGTGTTTGGGGTTTACATAATAATAATAATAAAAAAAAAAAAGTCTGAACCTGGGACAAAATTACAGAGAAGAACATGAAAGATGTTTGGAATAAACTCTGTCATCAGTTTAATGAAAATTTTGAAGTATTTCAAGAACCAGCAGAGATTGTACAAAATGAAACAGAAGTTGTCGTTAATATTGCTAAACAATGCAACTTGAGGTTTCTACAACTGATGTCACTGATCAAATACACAACAGAGAGCTCACAAATGAAGACTTTGAAATGGCAAAATGTGAAGAAGGTGAGGAAGAAGATTTAACAGCTGAAACTTCTGTTCGTTCCTTCACTCTCAAGGGGCTTGACGAAGCTTTTCAACACAGAAAGAGCAGTTGAGATTTGAGTCGCAAGATTCAAATTTCGAGCACACTAGAAAAGTTGCTACAGATTTAAAAAATGCTTATGCATGCTATCATGAAATTTATAAAGAAAAGAGAAGACTGTCTTGAAAACAAATGACTCTTGAAGCATTTCCGAAGACGAAGACTCCTTTTGCTTCCAACAAACCAACAAGTGCCGAGCCAAAAATGAGCGAAGAACCATCAACATGTGCATTCAGTCGATGATGATGAAGAATAAACATTCTTTAATATTTGTATTACATAAATAATTTATTTATTATAATTTGCTTGATTTTAAAGGCTATGGTTTAATTTCCTTGGATAAATAAATCATTGTTTATGCATAAACTATTGTTTTGTTGACCTTCATTTAACATTACTATGGTCAAATTTCACTGTTGAGAGCATAATCTGTTTTTAACATGTCTATGGGAAATAAATTCCTGCTTTACGAGCATGCGTTAGGAACGAATTAACTTGTAAAGTCAGGAACTACCTGTATATCATCCCATTACTCTCTGCTATTTGGAGGCTTCACTGTAATAACTCTGCCATTTCATACAAACAAACTTCAGTGTGAAATGAACGGCAAAAGAGCCTTACATATCAGAATTAGGTACTAATACCATAAAAAAACAAATATATCTAATTTTATGACATGAAGTTTCCATTATATCAGTGTATTAGGTGGAGGTGCTGAACTGTCAGGTTTAATTACCATGGAAAAATTGAGAACCGTGCTTCGTAAAAAACAGAATACCTGAAATAAAATAAAATTAAATTAAAGTTTAATATGAAAATAAACGACAGTACCTAAAACCATGGGTCCTAGGACTTTAACTACTTTGTCAAGGGGGTATGCAGCGAAAATCGTAGGAGCCACTGTAATAAGCTGGGTCTCTGTTTCTGTTATGATGTATATGTTGAAAAAAATGTGTACATATACAATGTAGCCGACCCGACAGAGACCAAAAGGAAAGCTTAAAATTAAAGAATATATAAAATAATAAAAATAAATAAAGTAAAGCTAAAATTTAGCTTTCTTCTTTGGTCTCCGGTGGCACTCAGAGACCAAAGAAGAAAACAGAAAGTTCACTGTATGGTGTATTTATGTCAGTTGAAGTAACTCCAAGTGGGGGGGAGAGTGTTTTTTTTTTTTTTTTTTGGTAGTTGTTGCCGCATAGGCTTCTGTGGCCATAATGCACTTCCCAAGGTTTTTGCAGTACTTTGATCCAAGCCCGAGGCGGGAATCGAACCCACGACCTTTGGGTTGCTAGGCAGGCACTTTACCCACCCGGCTAGCCCGGTCGGCCAGAAAGAGTGTGAAGTCGTCGAAGTGAACCATACCCATGTGACAGGGAAGTAAGCTATTAAACAAATGAGGCGAAGTGCCAGCACAGGGAGAAACATATTCCATTGTGGTTGCCATTTTTTTTCTGCTATTATTAATAGTGTCCAGGATCCATAACCCAGTTTAATATTTTAATACCTTTTCCTGTTTGCTAACGCTTTCACAAATTTCATTACATCTTATTTATTTATATATATATATATGGATCTGATTTCCAAACTGTTTATTTGATGATGACATAACTATGTGGATGCCAAAAATATTCAACACTCCATTTTTGTTCTTTATCTTTTTTTGGTAGCAAATGTAATGTTAACAGCAAAAGATGTGTGGTACAAAAAAAAAAAAAAAACCTTAATTAAGGCAATCTGAAATTGATTACACCAGTTGTTAATTTTCAAAGAGAAGGAATGTGCCTCCAGATTTTACCATCTGCTGAGAATGAAGCATACAAAGAAATAACTGTCAATTTTTTTATGCATATTTCTCAATAATTATATTTTAATTACTCAATTACATCAGTGTATGCAATGAGAGGAAATGAGAATGAAAACAATATAACATGATGCCAAAATTTAGTTAACATCCACACTTTGGAAAATACTCAGTGATAATAGTATAGCCAAATTTTGTAAATTCTTCTTTTAGATTGTTAGAACAACTATTTGTAGCTGGTAAAATAGTTTGAAAGTTAGCTATTAAAATTTCTGAAACTTACTTGCAGTGTTATCTTGCTTAACAGCTTTTTTTTGGAACAATTCTGATCACCTCTCATATTTAATATAAGGACTACAGGGTCCAGTGTGCCTTGAAGTTAATTTAAATATAAGGAGGAATTTACCTTCATTCCCTTCCCCCAAAGTACTGCTTGTGGATAACATATATGATAAAATACACGCTAAGCTATTTTAATTATTTTAATAGCGACTTGTCTTTTGGCATCTCATTTGAAATTGGTGGTGGTGGTGGTTCCACATTCTCACATCTGCAATGGGCAGGTTCCCTTTCATTTTGTATGGGAGTGTGAGAAGAAACTTGTTTCTTCTCACACTCCCATACAAAATGAAAGGGAAGTGTGAGAGTTTAGTGTGAGAAGAAACTTGTTTCTTCTCACACTAAACTTCATGATTGTAAACAATTTTATTGTGTGTTGTCCAAAGGTGGTAAAGGCAAGTTCTTCTTATATTTAAATCTCCTCTTATTACAGATGCAAGATGAATAAGTGTGATTTATCTTGTTGTTAGAAGTTGGGCATCCTTGATATAAAGTAAAATATTCTTTTATTTTTTAAATATTTTCATTTAAGTTCAAGGAACCTATTACCTTCAATATAGCGATGTCCCATATGATCGTGGTTCTTTTCCAAGCCAGCTTCCATATCCTCATCTGATTCCATTTCTATATATGCTTCTCCACTTGGTCTACCTTCTCTGGATAAAGTCATATGAATTCCATCTATTCCACCTTTAATATTACAACCTGCAAATAGAATACTAACTAGTGAGTCTGCTAAAAATTTTTATTGTTGTACTGCTATTATATGACTCCCACAGAAAAATGAAATTATCACCAGGAAATAATAATAATAAAAAAAACTCATGATGGCCCCAGACAATAAATAAGTAGATTATATTGAATTATGGTATGCCATAAGGAATACAAGATTTTTATCAAGGCTAGCTGGATGGCTAATGTTCAGAAAATTGCAAAAAAAAAAAAAAAAAAAAACAATCGAAACACATCCCACAAAACATAGCTCAAAGCAACACAGTATTCCATTCCATATCAAAAGGCCATGGCTTTAAAACCTCTGCCCCTAAGGCCTTAAATGTCAGCTGCCAACAAAAAGAAAGATTTCCTTAAAGCTTTCCACATACAGGAAGATCAGAGAAAAACTATTAACATGGTACAGTGCGGTTAATATAGGTATAGTTACTATTCCCCAATTCTGGATAACTTTTCAATAGAGTGTAAACCACAACTAATAACAGACAACAAAATTAGATATTAGAATAACCTACAAAATACTTCCCCCCCACCCAACCTAGCCTTCAAATCTCCACACCTTAGTAGAAGCCAAGTTTACAGCCAGAGGCAACGACAACACATACAGCAGCAATTCATCACAACAGCAACTTCTCCATCCCCTATGGCTTAAGACAGCGAGCAGCAAAGAGAAGCCAGAAGTTCAATCAAGAAAGCAAAAACTAACCACTTGACAAGATTTCTTCTATGAACACTATTTCCTCAGCTTGACTGTGTCAGATATCGTAACAGGACTGTATGTAATATTTATTCTGGAATGTATTTTAGGATATTACTTTCAATTTCATATCTATTCCATTTGGGTTTCTTGTAATGTCCAGTTATTAATTAATTAAATTTCTAAATTATGTTAGTACAACATGGTACAGTTCATATTTTAATCTGATAAACAAGGTAAGTTTTTTTTTTTTTTTTTGTTTTTTTTTGGCTGGTACAGCAAATCTGTTTGCATCATGTTTGATACTACCAATTCCAAATACAGAAAAATACTGTAATACTACCAATCCTAATGCACAAAAATATCTACAAATTAAAGTTTTTTAAACAAAAAAAAAAAAAAAAAACATAAATTTGTAGGTAAATTTAAGTACCTAATTTCTGATCATGTGAGACTAATTGAGAATACTCACCTGTAAAGAATTTTTCTATGTCTTTCTTTGTTGCTGACCAGGGGAGTCCTCTGACACGAAGAACAAAGCCCTCATTTTCTCTAGATACTTTGCCAAATGTCTCTGCACTTCCAGCCATTTTATTTAAAATTGTCTATTAAATAAAACAGAATTTTACAATAAGTGAAAACTGCTCATAACCATTACTCTATTTGGAAAATTATACAGTAAATAAAGAACAATTTTATGATAATCTCTTTAACCTTTTCTAGAATGAGTTTCCTGAAAGAGTGTGGGCCCTGATTAATGAGTTTCCTGCCTGCAGCTGGCTTTGTAGAGCAAGTTTCCTCATTAAATTTTGAAAATTCATAAAAATGCAAACTTTGTAAAAGAATGCTTTTAAATATTAATTCATTGTTTTAAGAGTGAAATTACCATTGAAATAAAAATCAGTATTTCTTTAAAAACATATTACAAAAAAATATTCCTAAGAATCATAATAAAAAATAAAAATAAAAAATTCTTTGTAGCTTTTTTTTATGTAATTTTCTCCATTAACTTCTGGATCTGATTTCCACCTTTTGTAAGCAAAATCAAACAACAATAACTGACAGGCACAATCCTTCTGATTTTAAAAGCTAATTTTGTACTGCCATCTCTTATAAATTTATTTACGATTACTGGAAACAGAGATAGCATTTACTTGATTTTTAATCAAGCTTTAGCAAAGCACTTTTCAAGTATAGTGTCATAACTACATGTTGCATGGTACCCAGCATATTCCAATTCCCCCCAAAGAAATATGCAGTATAATCCAGAATTATTAGTTCCCACAATTCATTGAGGGAACTAATAATATCCAGGTCTAGAAATTGCAGATGGTTGCAGGCAAAAACAGAATGTAAACATTTCAAATTTATCTGATTGTGAGTGGCACACCAATTCACGAACAGAATTTTTCTGTTCTGGCTGACCATATGTACGAGCGTATGAGCCACTGTATAAACAGTTTACTCAGTCATACAAGAATCTCTGTTTACTCTAATCATAAGAGAGATTTATTACCCCACTGCAAGAGCAAATATTTTCACATTTTTCAGTGAAAAACACCTTAAATTTTCATTTCTGTCTATAATGCATGCCAATAACAAGGTCAGGTGCTCTTTCAATTTCTACTCCCTCGTGAAGTATTTCACCTTTAAAGGTAAGTATTCAATGAGTATTAATAAAAGAGGTCAGCTTTATCACTGTTTAAAATGTCCTTCTGTACAATTGGTTTCACACTTCCTTCCCAAATGTCTATTACTACAGTATCAACATATGACACATCAAACTATACTATGCTGTTCCTGGAAATGCTGTAGCCATTCATGAAAGCACTTTAAGTCAAGTCCCTGTCATGCATGCTACTTCAGCCTTTTCTTTCACTAATGCACCAAGAAATTGGCATGCAATTTGCCCTTTCTTCACAAAACCACCTGTAAATTTCTTCTTCAAAAATGGATATGACCCTCCTAAACAAAAATAAATGTGCTTGCATTATTTTTGTTCGGCAGGGTCATATTCATACATGCTGCAGATTCTATGGTTCTGTGATTCCTTCACTATTTCATTTTTGTTTTCTTATTCTCTCTACTGCATATAAATACTCCAGTCTTTTTGAGAGACAATTCATTGTTTTATTTTCATTGCCAGTAGTCACTCATTTCACTAACACAACAAAAAACCCTTGAATAAACACCTACTTAGTGTTTCTCAAACTTTTGATGCTGACACATTATGGATGTGTCAAAAATAATTCAAAACACCACTCTGAATTTCTCAATTATTTAGCACCCCCCCCCCCTTCTGTTCCTTATTTTTAAGTTCATGGCAAATACAATGCAGGCAACTTCCTTTGTTCTAGGTGTAAACAAGAATAAAGGGAAGGAAAAGAAAGATATGTGGTATTAAGCACAAGTTTAACCAAGGCAATCAGAAATTAACTTATCAGTTATTATTAGCCTCAAAGAAAAAATGTGTTGCCAGAGCTCACCAGAGTTGCCAAAGTATAAAATAAAAAAAATTCCTATTTATACTCAAGGAAATGGCCGCATGGGGTTAGAAGAGTTTACAAGAAAGAAAAATTATGAGAACAGCACTATATTTAGCATTCACATGAACTACTTGTACCCTCATGTTTGACACACAACTAGGAAGCAAACATTAAATGTCATAATTTTAGTGACATTAGTATTAGCAGAGGCATATGATGCAAGAAAGCAAGCTTATGCAGCATCAGTCATAAAAAAAAAAAAACAACTCCGCTCCAATTTCCACCCCTGCGTTCGTTCCAAATACCTGTCCAGCTCAGCCTTTTAAATTTATTTAGGCTATCAACTTTCACAACAAAAGATGGAAGTCAGTTCCACCAATCAACTATTTGCTGGCTAAAGGCAAACTTCAGCACATCTATCCTACAACTCTCTTTCCTCAATTTGAATTTATGCCCTCTCAGGTGATTATTCTGAGCAAGAGGAAGAATCCCATCAGCATTGAGCATGCTCAAACCATTCAACGCTTTATACACCTCAATCAGATCACTCACAGGTGTCTAGTCTCCAAACACTAATCTGCAAAACTTAAGCCTTTCTTCGTAAGAGCAACCTTTTGTTTCATTCACCAATCTTGCTGCCCTTCTCTATATTCGTTCCAACAGCTCTACATCCTTCTTAAAATAAGGCCTCCAGCCTGTATACAGTACAAGGTGTGGCCTGACCATAACCTCATACAAGGGGATAAGTACCTCCTTATCCCTACTAGAAAAATTCCTGTGTATCATTGACAACACACCATGAGCTACTCTTACAGACCATCTGCAGTGCTCAGAAAAGTTCATATCTGCCTGCACAATTACCTCCAGGTCCTTTTCGTTCTCTACCGCTGCCAGTGTAGTACCACAGAGTTGATACGTTACTCTGGGGTTACTGCTTCTCATATTTAATATTTACATTTGTCAATGTTAAACTTCACTTGCCACCTCTCAGCCCATCTGCTCAACTTTTCTAGATCCTGTCATTAACAACCCTGCCAACCTTCGTATTATCTGCAAACTTGGACATTAAGCCTGAAATACCATCATCAATATCATTTATAAATACAGAAAACAACAATGGACTCAATACCGAACCCTGAGGGACTTCACTAATAACATTAGTCCATGAAGAGCAGTGTACATTGATTACTGCTCTCTATTTTCTCCCACTCAACCATCCCATCTCTTTATCCATAGCAGCAATTTGCATTTAATGCTGTATTGCTCTAATTTTGCAGCAGTCTTCCATGTGCAACAGTATTAAAAACCTTTCTAAGATCCAAATATATGATATCAAAGTTATTCCCTACATCCAGTTCTTTTGTGATTGCATCATAGTATCCAATCAAATTGGTCAGGCAGGACTTTCCCTTAACAAAACCACGCTGTGTCCGAGCTATAACTGGTCTTGTCTAGATGATCCCGCAGTGCTTCTTTAACTAGTGGCTCCATTAATTTTCTGGAACAGAATTTAAACTAACAGGTCTATAATTACTTGTGTCGCCCTTTGATCCTGCTTTCTGAACTGAAGTCACATTTGCACATCTCCAGTCTATGGGTACCTCCCCTGAGTCTAAAGAAGCTCTCATAATTATGGCTAAGGGTTTGTTTACTTCCTTTGCTGGCTCCTTTACTATAACTCGATAGATTCCGTCCGCCCCGGGTGCCTTTTTTTATGTTTATCTTCAACAATTTCTCCTCCACTCTCCTCACAGTTATTACAAAATCATAGGTAATATTTCGCACAAAGATCTTTAACAGTCATTCCAGCCGCATGCTTGTGTATGATATCATATTTTGTTTCCAATCTTCCCTGTTTGTTTTTATTAACATCACTCTCCGTAGTAATACTTCGTTTTGGCATACTATACAATAATAAGGGGGATAATTATGAAATAAGAAAAGACAGCAAAAATGAAGAGAAACATGACAATCTTTGCAACATCAGTGTGGTAACTGCATTACGTTATGTGAGTGAGTGAAGTGCTTTCGTCTGCACGAAGAAACATTCACAAGCACAGTATGATATGGTTCCCCGCTTTACGACTGTTTAACAATTTACACTTTTTATTACCTTGCCAATTAACAGCATGCACAAATTGCAACTAACACGATACATGCGGAGTAAAAAAGTTTACGAAGTTTAATAAAAAAATCCAGTTGCTTTGTGCCCACATAGTATCCAATCAAATTGGTCAGACAAAACTTTCCCTTACAACAAACCCATGCTGTGTTCGAGCTATAACCGAAGTCTTGTCTAGATGATCCTGCAGTGCTTCTTTAACCAGTGCCTCCATTAATTTTACTGGAACAGAAGTTAAACTAACAGGTCTATAATTACTTGTGTCGCCCTTTGATCCTTCTTTGCGAATTGGGATCACATTTGCACATTTCCAGTCCACGGGTACCTCCCCCTGAGTCCAAGGAAGATCTCATTATTATGGCTAAGGGTTTGCTTACTTCCTTTGCTGTCTCCTTTAATATAACTGGATAGATCAAAGGACAACTGCGATGGCAATCTCACTTAATTTTGCCCGACTTCCAGATCTTGTACTGGAAAAGCACCTTGTTCTCGCTGCCAAAAAGACAACCAGAATGGCCTCGGAGCCAAGCATCAGGGAACTGTGCAGCTGGAGAATCCCTCTACCCGGACTCAGGTCAACTCCAATGCTCGCAGCCCACTATAACAGACTAGTGCTTAGTGACCTCTTTCTCCCCAGGGAGATGCTTCCCACAATCCAATTAATTGATGGTGACCTCTGTATGTTTGCGAAGGATCGGAGGTACTGAAGACAGATCCTGACCTTAGCCAGGCAAACTGCACATTGATAAGGGCAGCATAATAATGCCCAATATATTGTAAATAATATTCAAAGCATGATGTCTTTATGAATGTGTTGTGAATAAAGTCAAGAATATCTTTATGAATATAAATGTAAATAAGAATGTATTTATGAATATCTTTATTAATACATTGTAAATAATCTCTAAAGCATAAAGTATTCTGTAAATAATCTGACACTGATTCTATTGTTGGCTTGGGGGGGGGGGCAGAACTTCGATGTGGGGCCCCGTCCCCCCAAGGCTATTGTCCACCAGCCAACGTAAAACCACTGCCATTACTGATGTGAAGGGTGTATTGTATATACCACATATATACAATAAAGATTATATATATAGATCGCATCCGCCCCAGGTGCCTTTCTTATGTTTATCTTCAACAATTTCTCCTCCACTTTCCTCTCGGTTATTACAAAATCACCTAGATCACTACCAGAGTTTAGTTCACCTCTGGCATTCCCCTCCCTGAATAACTCCTCATATGTGAATGTAGATGCAAAATACTCATTTAGTTTGTTAGCCACCTGAGCAGGATCATCATCGATATCCAGTGGACCAATCTGATTCATCCCCTTCCTTCTAGAGTTTACATAAGTAAAGAACTCTGCTGTTTTTCTTTGCATCCTTTGCCAAATATTTCTCATAATCTGCCTTTTATATATATGTATCATAGGCTTCCACTTCACCCATTAATTTATAAGTATCCCATGCATTTTTCTTCTCTGCAACATGTCTCATTAGTTCATCTGACGTCCATTTAGGCCTAAACCTTGAACAATATTTCTTAGTTGGTATGTAAAGCCTAGTAGCTTCCAAGATTAATTCTTTGAATGCTTCCCATTTTGAATTTGTTGTTGGTAACATCATCAGTTGGTCCCACTGTATAGAATTTAAATACTGTCTCAGACCTCCACAGTCGCCTTTACGAAAGCACAAACTCTTCCCTTTGATTTACCCTTGATGGTAGTTACCTCTTTGAGTAAATCCCACTTCAGCACACTGTGAACACTGCCACCTAGTGGTACCTTTATCTGCAGATTCCTCGCTCAACTGCTAAAGTGTATTTTAATCAGTTATTTATATCAACATATACAGTGAAACGAAATCAAAATGAAAACAATGCTGATACAATGGCAATGCCCTTTGGAACATAGTGATGTCCCAAAGTTTTCCAAAGTGTTGTGATACCCACTTTGGAAAACTCTGACTTATTGTGAGAATGAAGTCATGCCAGCAATACATTAATTGCAAGATATGACAACCGTGTCTCAGCCTTTTCAATTTAACAGGCCTTGGAGACCCACCTACACACTTTTTATTCATTGAAGCTCTGTTAAAGTGGCAGATGCTTCTCACTCATTTCATCATAAGGGACCAGGGAAATCTGATTTTATATAAAAATCTGCAAAACTCTACCAATTAAATAAAAAAATCAATGATTAAAAAAGAATAGAACACAATCTCTGGAATCCCTTTACAGAACCCCAGAGTTCTGCAGAATACCCTGAAACCACTTTTGACAGTTCTGAAACTTGGATACTTCTTAATTCATATTAAAATACTGTTAACATGTCTCAAAAACCCAGATCCTAGACTTTTGTTTTCTCCTCTTTCGTTAAAAAACTAAAACATAGAGATTATAAAATTATCTCTATTTCGTTAAGTATCTTATGGAATTCAACAAGCTCTCACTCTCAGAGAACCCTGAAGTTCTGTGGAAAACCAATTTGAAAAAGTTATGATCTGGTAGACCAGCGTTTCCCAAACTGGAGTCTGTAGATCAGTTCCAGGGGGTCCGAGAAACAGTGGTCAACCACATATATATATGCATATAACATATGCATATGTTATATATATATATATATATATATATATATATATATAGGGGTCCGCAAACATTTTTAGATATTTGGAGGGATCTGTTAATTTTTTTGATTTTTGAAAGGGTCTGTTTGGGAACCACTGAAAGGGTAGTTTAGGAACCACTGTGTGTGATAGACAGTTATACTGGTTTATTGAGCACTCTATTTTCATGTTTCATTTATTATATTCTAGAGTAGTTTCCCAAAGTGTGGTCCTTGGGCTTGTACTGGCCCTCATAAAATATACAAATAATTGCATGATCCTATTATTATCATATACATTTGTGAATGCAGCAAGTCACAAAATAAACATGAGACTAGCTTCTCATCTTTAATTTTTTTCAAAACAAGTACAGAAACAGACTGCATGTCAAACTCAGATTTAAGGATAAAATTGGAACACAAAATAAATGGCTTATTGTTATAATATTAAATAAAGCGTGAAAATTTGTAATTTGCATTTAGTTTTGGGCCAAGAAAAATAATGGTACTGGGAAGGAAGGAGGGGGGGGGGATGGTCCTTAAATATATTAACCAGTCCCTGATTATATAAAGTTTGAGAAACCACTGTTCTAGAGGAAGAACTTGTGTGTGTGTGTGTAAGAATTTTAAAAAATACAGTAAAAAAAAAAAAAAAAAAAATCCAACATTCAAAAATTCGTTGTCCTTGCCAAACATACAAGGAAAATGAGGAAATGGGCTGGCCAAACTTAAAAAGGGCCAAGTGCCAGACCTATACATTATGATAATTCCATTAATAATTGCTAAACACCAATTCCATTTTTACAGGTTTCCTAAGCTGTACATCACTGTTACTATGTATTTCAAAATACGAAAAAATCATTTAGTGAGGCATTCGATACTAATTCATTAAAAAACTAAACATATGTAGTAGCGCATATTTAATTTTTAAGGCGATTTGATTGCTGATATCGTAATGCACTATTTATATCTCTTAGTAAAATATATTGAACAATCACAACAACCATACCAGATATAGAACTGGAACTACGACCTTTATTTCTTAGGAAACAAATATACTAATCACTGGGACCAATCCAGCAGTATGGATTAACTGGAGATGATTGTTCTATGGAGATTATAGGGAATAGAATATTATCTAATAAAAATAACAAATTACACCTTAAGCTATGTGTGCATAACCTTAGGCACACTGGAATTTTCAAAAATTCAACAATGTTCCAGGTCCCAATGATGCCAGGTTTATGAGGCGTTATTGCATTACTTATCAGTAACGCAAAAGTAGAATAGAGCTTAATATTTCCAGTTGATAAGAAAACTTTATAAAAATTTCCTTCCCAACTAAATATTTAAATTATGACTGCACTCTTATAAATCTTTATATGAATGCAATTACCTGATACTGGAAAATTTTAATGTCACCTGAAAGTCTTTGTAAAAAAACCTTTATGCGCACATTACTACTTTTTTGGTTTATATTTATCAGAGAAGCCTCTTGAACAAAACATTTCACTTGCTGTTTCTGCTCTGAAACAGGGCATATGGCATTAGGCCATTACATCATATCATTGGATTTCCCAAGTAGATAGCTTGGAAATCTCAAATATTACCTTGCACTGCAAATGACATTGCCTTTCTTCATAATTTAACATAATTACCATGCCATATGAATAGTAATAAATTGCAATTTCAAGCTCATATCAGCTGGACAAATAAATAGCATAAACAAAAACAGTACAGGAAAGCAGTATAAGGGAAGTGGTACATGTATCATAACTAGAAATGAGGCTCATGACACAAAAAAAAAAAAAAAAAAAAACTGATTGGGGGTTGCAAATAGAATAATCAGTTTCAGTGAGCGATCAGAGAGAAACTGGATAACCAATTACTAAAAACAGTTGGCAAACCATTGGATGGAAGCTTGTTTAGAAGACCTTTATGCCAAACACGATCAAAAGCCTTTGAGATGTCGAGAGCAACTACTTGTGTTTCATCGAACCTTTCCATTGAATTAGTCCATAAATGGGTAACATAAGCCAGAACATCACCAGTGGATTGACACTGACGGAATCCAGACTGGCGATCGATGATCAGACGAAAGGTTTCTAGGTAGTTTCAGAGTTGGCGATTAATTGATTTCTCCATTACTTTAGAAAGAGTAGAAGTAACTGCAATGGGAAGATAATTGGATGGGAGGGATTTGTCACCCTTTTTAGGAACTGGCTGAATAGGAGAAAATTTCCAAGAAGAAGGAAAAACACCTTTGGAATAAGAAAGTGAAAAACGGCAGCAAAGAATATGAGTAAGTTCAGGAGCACAGGAGTTTTGAGAACAAGTGGAGAAATACCATCGGGACCTAAAGCTTTCTTAGCATCAAGACTCGTCAAAATCCTTCTGACATCCTATTGACAGGAGGCATCGAATGGAGCATGTTGGGAATGGTGGGAGGTGATTTACCAAGGTCATTAATACATGAGTTGGAAGAAAAATGGGATGCTAGAAGGTCAGCTTTATCCTTGGCTGAAGTGACAACAGAACCATCTGATTTGGACAGAGGTGGGAGCAGAGATGGGCAAAAGTTGCAGCCAATAGCTTTGGCAAGGGACCAGAATGCTCAGCTACCATTAGGGCAAGAAGCAAGTTTTCTACTCTTAGCCTGTTCAAACTCTACTCTGGACTGATTAATAACTGCTTTACAATTGTTGCGAGCTTTGGTGTAGGCAGAAAATGAAACTGAAGAATTAGAAACAAGCCAATTACGATATGCAACATTCTTCTCTTGAACAGCCTTAGCACATTTATTGGAAAACCAAGGTTTAGATGAAGAACAAGATTTTAAAGTGGAGTGTGGGATAAAGGATTCCATTCCTGCAAGAATAATTTCACTGACACGATCTGAGCAAATGTTTACATCAGAAGTTTTGAAACAGTAATCCGACCAAGGAAAAGAAGAAAAGAAGCCTCGCAGGTCATCCCATTTCGTGTTCTTGTAATGCGAAACAACACGAGGTTGGGAATAGCCATGAGATAAAGGCACCATTGTGATCTGAACTGCCTAAAGGACCTCTCACTTCGACCATGTACTTAGAAGGGTTGTTTGTTAGAAAAAGATCATGATTAGGATTGTCTGGTATTCTTGTAGGTAAATGAACAATCTGTGCAAGATCATTAGTAATTGCAAAAGCCTCAGCATCTCGACCAGCTGCGTCAGTGTTACTAGAAAACGGAAGCTGGAGTTGTGAACATTAAAATCACCAAGGAAAATTACCTCGCTGTTAGGAAAGTTGGACTGGAGAAAGTCAAGTTGCAAAGAGAGGAAGTCAAAGAGCACCAAGTGATTAGTGGAGTTGGGAGAACGGTAGAGACAACAGATGAATTTTACACAATGAGGTAGAGAGATTTTAAGCCAGAGAAGATCAAAGAGAGGAGATTCCAAATTGCCAAATCTCTGACAGGGAATATCAGAACGGACATATGCACAAGTACCACCTTTGAGGCGAAAGGAATCATATAGCGAATAATTTGGGCATTTGAGATGAGCAGTAGTTGAATCAACCAATACCTGAGATTCTGTCAGAAAAAGTACATGGGGTTTAGCAGGCTGCAAGTGGAAATGGACATCGTTAAGATTAGAATTGAGACCACGTATATTTGTAAAATGAATTAGGAAGTGCTTGGGAGGTTTACATCTTTTCGCAGATAAGCTTGCTCTATTAGTTTGACAATTCATGGTGTATTCAATAGTAAGAAAAAGTGGGTATGACATGCTGTATGAAGTAATGAAATTTTTGGATATGGCATACACATGGTAAGAATTAGGGCTTGCAAACCGGTTTTATAAAACCGCTTAAATCGGTTTTCATATTGAGTTGTTAAAACCGAAACCGATCTTCTAAAACCGGATTCGAATATTTTCTTAGTTAGCCCTCGAATATAGTTTTTTGTTACGCACATTTTCTTTTGTTTGTTCGTTTGTTTGGATCGTTCAACTGCTTTATGTTTTAAACATGTTTTTTTTATTTTATTTTATTTTATGTTTAGGTACGAATCTCATGGGCAAGTGGCCTAAATCTAGGAGGGGTACCTTTTATCTTCCCACCTGTATTATGGCACGATGCAGGTGAACTCATTTACAACTGAGTGAGTCTGAGCGATAGCGCAAAAGAAAATGCTCAACATTTCTCCGTTCCATCTATCTTGTTCGCCAGGCAAGTTAGGGAACACGCCTTATTGATGGTTAGCCACTAGAAACAGATTCGCTGAATATTGCATCAAATTTCAATCGTAGAAAGTTTTTTGCTTCTTTATTCCTATTAAATTTGCGATCAAATGTTCTCCAAAAAGCAGCTTCACCAAATTTAGCTTTTATGTAATTTTGAAAATACACTAGATTTAATTGGGGGGAAAAAAATTGCAAGTAAATAAATAAAAAATTTCTTTCGTGAAAATTTTGAAACTTGCCTCAGTTTAGACTCTTCATTCAGTGCTTGTGGGAGTGACGCATAGTATTGTGCCTTTGTTATCTTCAATATTTTTTTATTTAAAATTGTCGGTGATATAAATTCCTACTAATTAATATTTATTACTCTTAATATGTCTAAGATGAAATCAAATGTATGGAATTATTTTGCTCAAAAAAGCAAAGATGAAGCACAATGTTTGAAATGTCAGAAGATAATGAAGTCGTCTGGAGGATCTACATCATCTTTGATGTTGCATTAAAAGAAAATGCATCAGATTGACATTAAACAAGATGACAGTGAACCTCCCGTAAAAACGGTAAGAACATTAGAAATTTTTATCGTTAAAAAATCTATGGAGGAAGAGATTTCAAAATTAGCTGCTTTAGATGGATTTTCTTTTAATTCAATTGCCAAGAGTGAGTTTATACAATCAAGCCTTCACCTTCAGAGAAATAAATACGATAAATTACCACCAGCCTCAGTGAATGGAATTAAAAATATGGTTCTGAATTATTAAAAAACTAAGAAAGAAGAACTCATTCAGCATTTCAAAAATTCATTGGTTTTGGGTGCACGGTATTCATTGACTCTAGACGAATATACGTCTATACAAAATAAAAGGCATATGAATATAAATGTGCATTCAAAAGACAATCATTGGTCGTTAGGTCTTATTGAGATTAATGGTTCACTTAATAGCAGAAGAACTGAGCAAATTGTGAATGGACACTTGAAGGGATTTGGTTTGAACTTGGATGAGGATATTGTTGCCTGCACCACCGATGGAGCAGCAATGATGATTAAGATTGGCAAGCAAATTACGCCTAATCATCAACAATGTATAGTCCATTGTATACATGTGTCAGTTATAGATGTACTTTATGAAAAAGCAATCAATTATGGTGCCACAGTCTCTGAGTCTTCCAAAGACAATGAAAATAATGAAGAAAGTAGTGATGTTGAAGAAAGACAGCAAGGCGTGCTTTATCAAACCAACTTTACCGATGAGCTCATTTATTTCTTCAATCCAATGGCCAATATTGCACAAACTATTAACAAAGTCAGAAAAATTTGCAAGCTTTTTCGAAAATCGCCTGCCAAAAATGACATATTACAAAATTTTGTTAAAGCAAAATATAATGGGAAAGAATATAAACTTATATTAGATTGCAAGACTAGATGGGATAGCACATTCTATATGATTGAGAGATTTCTGAAATTGAAAAATTGCCTTCCAAATGCTCTATGTGCAGTACTGTCAACTGAAGCTGTCTGACGATGACTGGAAAACCTTGAATTGCTATGTGAAACTTTGCGACCAGTTGAAATGATTCTGAAGGCTATAACCTCAGAAGATACAGACTTACTTAAAGCAGAGTCTTCAATAGAATTTCTGCTTGCTAAGCTTGATACAGCAAATAACCCACTTGCTTTAAAGTTTCACCAAAGCCTTTTGCAGCGTTACAATGCAAGACGAAATTGCCAAACTGTGGCTTTGCTGAGCTATCTACACGACGCCAAAAAGTTTAGGAAAGAAGATTCAGGTTCAAGAACTTTTGATTTTTCAAGTAAGCAAGTTTTGAAAAAGCATGCTGAAGAGATTTATCAGAGATTATTTGCAGAACATTCCAAACGAGTCTTAGCGTTGAATGAAGAAACTGAAAATAAACGAACTGTTCTTTTATAAGAAAACAAAGACTCGTCTTTCTCCGACGTTGGAGATACACTCATGCGAGAGTGTGATAGTGTAATAAAGAGATTAACTGAAGAGCCTTCAAAATATCCGAGTGAATTGGAAATCAGCAAAGAATTTAAAATTTTGGAGGCAACTAGCAGTAGAAGTGAAAAGCTGGAGAAAGTTTATAGAGCACTGCTGACCATTAAACCAACAAGTGTCCAATCTGAGAGAGTGTTTTTGATCACTGGTCTCTTTAACACAAAAATAAGGTCGTCTATCCAGGAAAAATGCTTAATATACTGTGTTTTTTAAAGGATCATTTTCAGAAAAAAGCTGAGCAATAAATAGTAAAGTAATTTCCCCAAGCTGTGTTTTTTTTTCACATTTTTATTTATTTATTATTATTATTATAGGGCTTATTATTTTTTTGTTTACTATACGAGAAGATAGTTTTTATTCAAAGGATTTGAATACAATTTGTAATTTTGTATAATCTCAAGCTAGTTACTTTTTTGGAGCATTTTAATTTTTTTATTTTTTTTACTATAATAGGTGATATATTTTGTTTAAAAGATTTGATTACGATTTGTACAATCTACCCAAGATAAAATAAATACCTGTGTTATAAGCTTTTAATTATTTTCCCTAAGTCTGAGAAAATCGGTTTTAAAACCGGTTTTAAGAGTAAACTTCAGTTAAACTCGGTTTTGAAATTTCTCAGTTTTATGTGAGCCCTAGTAAGAATATACCCAGATCCTTGACATAACGTGGCATCAACAATGCTCCCTGAATACACACTACTCGGACTCCCTTCAGTCACTATCTGGTAGAGTAGAGGTAGCAAGATTATACACTAGCTGATTCGGAAGCCTCCTAGAGAGTTACCAATAGGTTCGGTCCGGTGTACTAACGGGGGCCGGCCTGCAAACCCCTTTTTAGAGCTGTACCCTTGAAATGTAAGGAATATTGGATCCCGCCACAATGTTCATCATAACACCAAAAGTCATCAATCATAATGCATGATGGAAGAGATAGGGAAGGGAACTTAGCGCTAGAGACTAAACATGGGTTCCACCTCTTCAAGCCGCCAATAAGCAAAGTGGTGGTATTGCACCAGTTGATGAGAGTCATCTACCACCTAGTACTACCTGGTAACACAGAGGGGTGGCATTCCTCCATGTGGTGTGGGCGCCACACCTCGACCCCTGCTTACGTTGGTTCACACCTGGGTGGTCACCCAGCATGTACTTGTGCATGGAGGTTATACCCAGGATACTAACAGTCCCACCATCGTGAAGGTGCAAGCAGAGGATTTGGCTGTCACAGACAGTCCGGACTTCGCCAAAATTGGGTCCACTTGACTTGAGTGTCACCCGAATATCAGTTCTATCAGCGTTTTAGACTCCCAGGTAGCAAGTGCAGCTTGTCTGGCATATCTGAGAGAATGTCTGTGACAACCTCAAGGACCAACCCTCAAGTCTGATCTCAACTGCTAGTTGAAAATCAAATTATTCCATTGATAGCTCTGTACAGAAACCTTGGCATGATTTTTGATTCCAAGCTTTATAACACACAAAAAAAATTTATATCTTAAACAAAATTTAATTCTTATGTCCTCTCCTATTATATATAAAATATATTAAATCACATTGATTACCACAATGCTTTGTGTATCAGAAAGCTCTTCAGCTTTGATTATTCATGCATTAAGAATCTGCAGATAAAGGCACCATTAGGTGGCAGTGATCACAATGTACTGATGTGGGATTTACTCAAAGACGTAACTACCATCAGGAGTAGAGGGAAGAGTTTTTGCTTTCGTAAAGGTGACTACAGTGGTCTAAGACAGTTTTTAAATTGTACAGAGTGGGATCAACTGATGACGTTGCCCAACAGCAAATTCTAAATGGGATGTATTCAAGGAACAGTAAGAAATACTGTTCAAGGTTTAGGCCTAAATGGATATCAGATGAATCAATGAGACTCGTGGCAGAGAAGCAAAATGTATTGGATGCATATAAATTATCAGGAGACACAGATGCCTATATAAGATAATAATCAAGTCACACAGGAGAAATCTTTGGCAGAGGACAGAAAGAAAAACAGTAAAGACTTCTTTACTTATGTAAAATCTAGAAGGAAGGGGATGAATCAAATTGGTCCACTTGATATAGATGGTTTGATTGTTGATGGTCCTGCTGAGGTAGCTAACAAACAATGAGTCATTAAGGGAGGAGAATGCCAGAAGTTTATCAAACTGCAACAGTGAGCTAAAGGATTTTGTAATAACTGAGAGCAAAGTGAAGGAGCAATTTTTGAAGATAAACATAAGAAAGACACCTGGGGTGAATGGGATCTATCCAGTTATATTAAAGGAAGCAGCAAAGAAAGTAAGATGCCCTTTGCCATACCTCTAAGGGCATCTTTGGCCCCAAGGGAGGTCCCCATGGATTGAAGATGTGCAAATGTATCCCCAATTCACAAAAAAGGTTTGAAAGGTGACACGAGTAGACCTGTTAGTATGACTACTGTTCTGGGGAAAATAATGGAGTCAAGGGTTAAAGAAGCACTGCAGGATCATCTAGACAAGACTGTAGTTATAGTTCAGACAGTATGGGTTTGGTCTTTGACTTCCTCTCATTCCAACTTGACTTTCTCCAGTCCATCTTTCATAACAGTGAGGTAATTTTCCTTGGTGATTTTAATGTTCACAACTCCAGCTGGATTCCATTCTCTACTCAAATAGACCAGCTGGTTCAGATGCTGAGGCTTTGGCAATTACTAATGACTTTGCACAGATTGTTCATTTGCCTGGCAGAACACCGGACAATCTTAACCATACATCCAACACACTTGATCTTTTTCTCACAAACAACCCTTTTAAGTACACGGCTAAAGTGAGTGGTCCTTCAGGCACCTCAGTTCACAACTTGGTGATCAAGGCGAAAAAACCTGCAGAACTGGTCAACCCTCCATCAGATCCAGCCCATTAACAAATGATGATGTTACCAACAGCAAATTCTATTTGGGAAGCATTTAAGGATAGGTCTGATGGAAGCTACTAGGCTTTTCATATCAACTAAGAAATACTGTTCAAGGTTTAGGCCTAAACGGATGTCAGATAAACTAATCACTCGTGGCAGAGAACAAAAATGCATGGGATGCATATAATTTATCAGATGACACATAATCCGATGGTAGATATAAGCCAGTCTGAAATCAAGTCACAAAGGAGGTTAGGCAAGCAAAGGCAGATTATGAGAAATCTTTGGCAATGGATGCTAAGAAAAACAGTAGAGACTTCTTTACATATATCAATTCTAGAAGGAAGGGGATGAATCAGATTGGCCCACTTTGATATCAATGGTTCAACTGTTGATGATCCTGCTCAGATAGCTGACAAACTGAATAAGTATTTTGCATCTACATTCACACATGAAGAATTCTGTAGGAAAGTGGAGGACAGAAGCTTATTCATCTCTAACAGGGAGCTTAATGATTTTGTAATAACTGATAGAAAAGTGGAGGAGAAATTGTTGAAGTTAAACATAAGAAAGGCACCTGGAGTGGATGGGATCTATCCAGTTATGTTAAATGTGGTGACAAAGGAAGCAAGCAAATCCTTACCCATAATGAGAGCAGCCTTGGACTCAGGAAGTCCCCACGTACTGAAGATGTGCAAATGTATCCCCAGTTCACAAAGGGGGTTCAAAGAGTGACATGAGTAATTACAGTGTTAGTGTAACTTCTGTTCTGGGGATATAATGGAGTCACTGGTTCAATAAGCATTGCAGGATCATCTAGACAAGACTGCAGTAATAATTCAGACACAGCATGAGTTTCTGAAGGGAAAGTCTTGTCTGACAAATATAACTGAATACTATGATGTGGTTACAAAGGAAATGGATGCAAAAAATAATTTCAGGAAAGCTTTTGATACTTTTGCACATGGAAGACTACTTTACAAATTGCAGCGGCATGTATTAAGGGCAAGTTGCTAAAACGTTACATCCTTTTATCCAAGTTGCAAGTTGGATAAAAGGATGGTTGAGTGAGAGAAGACAGTGGGAATTAATGGACGCTGCTCTTCTAATATTATTAGTGGAGTCCCCCAGGGTTTGGTGTTAGGCCCACTGTTGTTTTGTATACAGGGTGATTCACTACCAGTGCGACAAACTTGCAGGAGGTGTAGGGGGCATAAAGACGAATAGGGATCGCATAGCATTGCAGGGTCCGAAATGCCTTTGTCATGCGGTAGAGGACGTTGAACAGGAGGTCGCGTGAACAGTAATCCTGCTGGAAGTCAGCATTTGCGAACCAATTCCCGAGGTAGTAGGATGGACGAGTATTCAAACGTTGAACTGGCCGACATGCGCCTTGCATATGGAGCTGCGGACTGTAATGGGCATGCCGCTCTGCGCTTGTACCAGGAACGTTTCCCGCACAGGCATGCTCCTCATCATACGATTTTTGCACGTGTGCACAGAAGGTTAGGTGAGACTGGTTGTTTCACGAGAGGTACCATGAATCGAGAGCGAACAACGAGGATGCCAGACAATGAGGAGAATGTCCTACGTCATGCAGAAGGCAATCCGAGTACGAGTACTCGAACGATAGGCCAACGATTGGGTATTTCCCAATCCACTGTATGAAGGATACTGTCAACAAACCAAATGAGTTCATACCATCTGCAACGCGTCCAATCATTGGCGCCTGCGGATTATCCACCTCGGAGGACTTTTGCTACTTGGTTTCTTCAACATAAATGGTTCGCAAATGCTGACTTCCAGCAGGATCGCTGTTCACTCGACCTCCTCTACCGCATGACAAAGGCATTTCGGACCCTGAATGCTATGTGATTCCGATTAGTCTTTGTGGCCCCTACACCTCCTGCAAGTTTGTCGCACTGGTAGTGAATCACCCTGTATATATCATGATACTGATCAAGATATATCAGGCTTAATATCCAAGTTTTCAGATGATACGAAGGTCGGCAGGGTTGTTAATAACAGTAATGGCAGTGTGCTACTGCAACAGGATCTAGATAATTTGGGCAGATGGGCTGAGAAGTGGTAATTGAAGTTCAACATTGACAAATGTAAGGTACTGCAAGGTAGGAATAATCCCAGAGAAACGTACCAACTGTCTGGTACTACACTTATGGTGGTAGAAAATGAAAAAGACCTCGGTGTAATTGTGCAGTCAGATATGAAGTTTTCTGAAGAGTGCAGACAAGCAGCCAGAGCAGGTCATGGGGTGTTGTCAATTTATACAGGAATTTTGCTTGTAGGGAAAAGGAGGTGATTATCCCTTTGTATAAGGCAATGGTCATGCCAATCCTTGAGTACTGCATACAGGTCTGGAGGCCTCATTTTAAGAAGGATGTAGAGTTGCCTGAGCAAGTACAGAGAAGGGCTACAAGATTGGAGAGGGGAATGAAGGGGGGGGGTCCTCTTACCTAGAAGGGCTTGAGAGGGCATAAATTCAAATTGAGGAAATACAGTTTAAAAATAGTTATGAAGAAATTTGCCTTTCGCCAGTGGAAGTTGATAGCTTAAATAAATTCAAGGAGTTAACTCAGTGGTTTTCAACCGGGGTGCCGCAACAACATTCCAGGGGTGCCACGTAATTTGGATTGTGGTTACTTAAACTTGTTATTAATTTTTAATTTATATGTTTATTTCATTATAAAAAGGTGTACAGTATCTTTTTAATTTTGTGGTGGTCTATAATTGATCATTTTAGTACCTCTATATAAAGAATAAAATTATATACTGTATATATATATATATATATATATAATTTGTATTATGAAATGTAATTTTTATAATTATATTATTATAATAAATATCATATAACATTTTTTAATATTATGTGTGTGTGTGTATGTGTGTGTGTATACACACACATACAGAGAATCAGATCTAACAGGCAGAAAATTGAGTATGGGTGCCACAATATAAAATAAATTACTTACGGATGTGTTTATTAAAAAAAGGTTGAAAACCACTGGAGTAACTGGACAAACTTTTAGAGGGAACGGATATGTGAATATTTTTTGTTGTTTTTTGGATGATGCTATCTAAGCTTGCTTTCTTGCAACACATGCCTCTACTACCACTACTAGAAAAATTCCTGCATATCACTGAGAATAACCCACGACCCACTCTGCTCAGAAAATTTCATATCTGACTTCACAGTTACTCCCAGGTCTTTTTCATTATTTACCACCCTACGTGTAGTACCGCACAGTTGGTATGTTTCTCCAGGTTAGTTAGTTATTTGGTTTTTAGGAGCATTAGCAACTAGGGCCATATTGCTCCGGGATATGCGGTGGTCATTCCCCAACCTTTCCGCATCCTCCGTTTCTCCAGGGTTACTTCAACCCATATGCAGTACTTTGCATTTGTCAATGTTAAACTTTAAATACTCCAGATTATGGGTACACCTCCGGGGCAGTGGCTTCTTTTGCTTGAATCCATCCCTAATTACTGGCGTAAGCTAACCTAAACTTTTTTTTTTACTAGCCAAAAATTAAATAATTTCTTTCATCCCGTTCTCATTCCACCTTAATTCCGAATTACCTATCAAACCGTATTATTTCCTACTAAATAGTGAGGGTCTAGAAAAGTGTACATGCACATATTAATAATGTAACACAATTGCAAAACACGAGCATTGGTCAAATAATAATTAGGTATTACTCGGCTGAAGGAAATCACGAAATATCTGGAAAAGCAGAAAATCCACATTTTTCAGAGCAAAAATTACATAAAAGCGCCTATCAATAACATAAAATTCAAATAATAATCTTATATAAGAAATAACACAAAAATGCAGATCAATCTGAAAACCGTGTTTTGAATACAATCAATAAGCAGAACAAGATAAATTATCCGATTAAATTGTCGGTTTTTGTTTTAAATAGTTAAAACAAAACAATCGTTTAATGTTAACATTTTAGACTTACCTCCTCTGAACTGGTTGACTTAAGATTTTTTGTGTGCGTATGTAATATATATATAAATAGATATCTATATATGCCTAAATATCCGGTTGTATGTATATTTCACAAACATTCACACAAAAGAAACATTATAACTTGTTTTAGCCGCCATGCAATAAACCTACAAAGAACTAAAATCCGAAACATCAGCTTTCAGGCACAGTAGATCAAAAGTAAATTTCGCGCCCTCTATAATATGTAATTGCCAGTCCATCTATATTATTAAAATAGAATAAACTGCAAAAAAGTAAACAAATTTAATAATAATAATAATACCCACACAAACACAGTAATAACATATTTGTCCGCAGGTTTTTAAGAGCAGCAGCGATTTAAGCGATTTTGTTCCCTGTATATTGCTGTAAATTGCAAGTGTTCTGAGGACGATTTTTGTTTGCTGGACGAAAAACCCGTGTTGTCGAAGATTGATTAATTGAGCAACGTTGTGAAAAGGTCCAAAGGAATTCAAAGAGAGGACGGCGATTCTGCAAACTATGCTACCCAGGAGGGAATTATAATAATAATAACCATCCCGATCATCGTGTCAACAACATGTATGGTTGTTGACAATAACCCCAAATAACAGCCTAGTAACAATAGGTCTTCCAGCGAACACCTACAAGGAACGCCAGAAAGTCGCAATTCTGAACACAACTTATTATTATTATTCTTGTTGTTGCTCTTATATTATTTCTTCCTGATTGCGGGATTCCACTCCGTGACGTGTACTGCTACCAAGTACACAGGGTGGTTGTCATATCTGGTGTTATTGCCGGTCGAGGAAACCTCTGACTATCCTACAGGTGTTCAGGATTGCGACTTTCTGGAATTCCTTGTAGGTGTTCTCTGGGAGACTTATTGCTGCTAGGCTGCTATGTACAGTCTTTGGTACCTTACCGGTGGTTGACACGATGACTGAGATAGTTTATATTTCTTGCATATGCCCCAATCTCCTTGATTTCATGTCTCAGGTTCGTTTACTTCCTACTTTTTTCCTCATGGGTTTTTTTTTTCCCCCAGAACTCCTCAATCATCTTCTCGGGTGGTCCTTTTCCTTGTTTTCCGTCTTCTCCGAGATTCCTGTAGAAACCTCTTTAATCTTCATCAAAGATTCTGTTGTTTATTTTCCTCTTGGAGTTCTCTTTGTATCGGCGTAGTCTCCTGCTGAGTGCAAGGAGGTTCTACTTCAATGTGTCCAAGTACTCTCCTATTCTCTGATTTTTTTGCTCCATGTTTGCTGTGGACGCTGTCTCTCTTGAGGATGCTCTTTACTTTTCCAATTAATTTCTTACACCTATTTCCCCGTTGGTACTAGGTCAATTGGCGTATCTAGACTTTTAATTCTTCTATCTTCTGTTGAAGTCTTCTTTCGCAAGCTGGTGGTACCTTTGTTTTCGATTCTTCTGCTGCTGGTCTCTCGCTTCTCTTCCGTTAATCCTTGTGGCTGCTACTGCAGCACAATACATGGCTGTGTGGATTGCCTCCAGTGTTGCACCATTTCTGTTGAGGTAATGCGGTATTCTGTGCCGATTCATGTGATCTGTGACTCTCCACAAGGTTCTATTCGGCCTCTGCTTCGATATCACGTGAGTCTTTGTGGGGTCCATTCCTTTGAATTCTGTTAGGGCCTTCTTTCCCTCCTCCGCTAATCTGGATATCATGTCCTCGTCTGTTTCCACTTCAGCTGCTACGGGTTCTATTTCTCTTGCTCTTCTGCCTCTGGTTCGGCGGTGGAACGTTCTTCCTCCGCTGGTTCAATATTCTTTATCCTTTGTAGTTGATCGTCCTGCTTGATTTTTTTCAAGATTGCAAGGGCTGTTAGGTTCTTCGTGACTATAGTCCTTCTCTGGTCCGCTATTCGCTGTTCGATTAACTGAGTATCCGGGAATCGTTCCAGCCACTTGGTATGTAGTCTATCCCGGTAAGTTGTCATATCGGTCACCATCTTAGTTATTTGGTAGTATGCTTGCACGATGTACGTATTCATTTTGATGCTCTACTTCATGCGTTTGTGTAATCTCCCTACCTGGGTGGTCACTAGCACAGTTCTGCAGGAAGCACTTCTTGTTGGTGGGGCTGGATGGTCTTGCCCTTCTCTTGTAGTAGCCATACAGGGAATAGCGCCACTCGCTCCACTGTCTTCCTCTGGAGACCGGCGCTTTGATTTTTCGAACCGACCATTCTGCCTAAGGTCTGAACGCGAGTGACTTTATCGTGACACTCTCGATGAAGTATGATTAATATTTCTCTGCGACATCATCCATTATTGGAGGTGCACCTGTTTAACTTCGGCTTATGTTCAATGGTAATTATAGCGAGTGACACCATATAGCGCCACAATCTGCCGTAGCCGGCACTCCGAACTTCGGGTAGGTTGCCCTTGGAACAACGCAACTATTATTATTATTATTATTATTATTATTATTATTATTATTGTTGTTGCTCTTATATTATTTCTCCCTGATTGAGGGATTCCACTCCATGATGGGTACTGCTACGAAGTAATCTCTGCAATCTCTGGTGGTTGTAATCTCTGGTGTTAAAGTCGGTCCAGGAAATCTCTGACTGTCCAAGGTATTCAAATTGCGACTTTCTGGGGTTCCTTTAGGTGATCTCTGGAAGCATTGCTGCTAGGCTGCTATGTAGAGTCTTTGGTACCATACCGGTGGTTCACACGATGATTGGGATGGTTGATACTTCTTGCATATGCCAAATCTCCTTGACCTCATAGCTCAAATTCGTGTACTTCCTAATTTTTTCCTCATGGATTTTCTGGATATTGCTAGTGTTCGGCACTACAATGTCAATCAGGTAAGTAGCCTTTTCCATCTTGTCCACAAGGTTTATGTCAGGTCTGTTGTGCGGGATGGTCTTATCCGTTATTATGGTGCGGTCCCAATACATCTTGTGGGTTCGAGTCTCTATTGCCTGGGGTTCGTATTTATAGTATGGTACACTTTATTTGGTCAACTGATATTTCCTTGCTAGTTTCTGATGTATTATCCTGGCTACCTGGTCGTGTCTATGCGTATACGCAGTCTGGGTGATCTCCTTATACACCGCGATGATGTGTTGGATCGTTTCTGAGGCCAGGTGGCATTGTACACATGTATTACCTGACATTCCGGGCTCCTTTGCGATGCATTTTCTATAGTTTCTGGTGTTGATTACCTGGTCTTGGTTGGCCACCATGAATCCTTCAGTCTCGGGGAAGAGCGTCCCGCTTGTGAGCCATGTATTCGAACCAATGTTATCGATGTGACCTTGATGGAGGTCTCTGTAGTGTCTGCCATGGAGTGTCTTCTTTGCCCATCTTTCTGAATTCGTTTCTTGTACCGTATGGGTGAGAAGGGTTTCCTCACTTAGGTTGAGTAAGATATACCACTTATCTATCTTCCTTATGGCCTGGTGCTGTGTGGTTCTCGAAGTAATCCTTCAGGTTAACTTTCGCTGTTTCTGTTGTTCTATCAGGTCTATCAGGCCCCTTCCTCCCTTTTTCCGAGGTATTGTTATTCTCTCCAGTTCTACTTCGGGTGTTGTTGGCGACTCTTCGTTATCATTGTCCTTTTCTTTTGCATTATATCTTCTAGCCCAGTGTTAGTCCAATTTATGACCCCGAATGTGTATGTTAGTACTGGAGCTGCATAGGTGTTTATCGCTTTAACTGTATTCCCTCCGTTCAATTTTGCTTTCAACAGGCTTCTGAGTCTCTGATGATATTTTTCGGTCAGGCACTTCTTGATTTCCTTGTGTTCTAAATGCTCAGCCCTAGGTATTTGTAGCTCTCTCCTTCTGTCATAGCTTCGATCTCTTCAGCAGTCAGCAGCTGGTAATTTTGGCCAACTAATTTTCCCTGGTAAAGTGTGTGGGTCTTGCATTTTTCTAAACCAAATTCCATTCCTGATGTCCTTGCTGAATTCCTTGGTGATCCGGAGTAGTTGCTGGAGTTGCTTCTCGGTTGCCGCGTAGAGCTTGATATCATCTATATACATCAGGTGGGTGAAGGTGTACAGGTTCTTTCTTCCTTCTTTGAGGTTATATCCATACTTGCCGTTCAGTATGGTGGATAGCGGGTTGACTGCTAGACAGAACCATAGTGGGCTCAAAGCATTTCCCTGAAAGATTCCTCTTCTAATGGGGATTTGCCAGGTTGTGTTGTTCTCGACCTTAAAAGTGGTACTCCATTTCGCCATTGTTGCTCCTAGACAGTTTGCCACTATCTGATTGACCTTGTAGATCTTCAGGGTCTCTATTAGCCAGCTAAGTGGTACGGAGTCGAAAGCCTTTCGGTAATCGATGAAGGCCGTGTATAAGTTGCGGTGTTCTTGACGGCTTGCTCCATAACTGGGGCATCTATGGTTAATTGCTGCTGCATCCTTTCTTCTGTTCGGCCCTTATGTTCTGACTCTCTAAGTGATCTGATATCTTCTTAGTTATGCAGCTGGTCAGGATCTTGTACATCGTTGGAAGGCATGTGATTGGGCCTGTATTTCGCCGGGTTTCTTGTATCTTTATCTTTAGGCTTCAGATATGTGACTCCTTCAGGGAGAAACTTCGGGATTATCTCCGGGTGCCTTATCATTCGAGTGAACTGCTCTGCTAGGTGCTTGTATGTGCAGGTGAGCTTCTTCTACCAGTAGATGTGGATGTTATCAATTACCAGGGTTCGCCAGTTATGGGTGTTTCTGATCGACTCTTTACATTTTCTTCTCGAATCTCCCACTCTCTCATCTCTTGTATGTCCTTTGTTTTCTTCTGTTCTATTTCTATCCAGGGTGCTCTGCTGTTATATCTTACTTCACTGCTCCAGATATTTCTCCAGAACTCTTCGATCGTATTCTCGGGTGTTCCGTTTCCTGCTTTTCATGTTCGCCCAGTTTCCTGTAGAAGGCTCTCCGATTCTCATCTAAAATTCAGTTGTTTAATTTCCTATGGGAGCTCCCTTTGTATCGGTGTAGTCTCTTGCTGAATGCGAGGAGGTTCTGCTTCAGTGTGGCCAAATATTCTCCTATTCTCTGATTTCTGGTGTTATGTTTGCTGTGGACGCTGTCTCTCTTGAAGATTCTCTTCACCTCTCCAATCAATTTCTTACTTCTATTACCCTGTTGGTACTGGGTCAACCGACCTATCTTGACTCTTAATGCTTCTATCTCTTGCTGAAGTCTTCTTTCCCGAGCTGGTGGTTCCTTCTGTTTTCGCTTCTTCTGCTGCTGGTCTCTCGTTTCTTTTCCATTAATCCTAGTGGTTGCTATGGCAGCACAGCCGTGTGGATAGCCTCCAGCGTTGCACCATTGCTGTCAAGGTAATGTGACATTATTTGCCGATTGAGGTGGTCTGTTACACTCTACAGGATTTTATTTGACCTCTGCTTAGGTATCAGGTAGGTTCTTGTGGGGTCCATTCCTCCGAATTCTGTTAGGGCCTTCTTCCACTCGTCTTCTATTCTGGATAGCATGACTTTCTCTCTTTCCACTTCAGCACTCTGGGTTGTATTTCTTCTTGCTGTTCCTACTCTGGTTCCATATTGACCATATTCTTTGTGCTTTGTAGGGGATCGCTGACATCCTGCTTGATTTTTTCCAAGATGGCAGGAGCTATTATGTCTTTCGTGACGATGGTTCTTCTTTGGTCTGCTAATCGCTGTTCGGTAACCTGAATATCCAGGTATCGTTCCAGCCACATGGTATGTAGTCGCGATCTGTACTTTGTCATATCGGTCTCTAGCCTGGTTATTTTATCGTATGCTCGCATGATGGATGTATTCATTTCAGTGCTGCACTTCATGCGTTCGCGTTTTCTTCCTTCCTGGGTGATTATTAGCGTAGTTGCGCAGGAAACACTTCCAGTTGGTGCGGCTGGATGGTCTTGCCTTTCTGCTGTGGTAGGCTTACGGGGGACAGCGCCACTTGCTCCACTGTCTTGCTAGGGAGATTGTTTCCAACTTTTCGAACCGACCCCTCTGCCTAAGGCCTGAACGCGAGTGATTTTATTCTGCGCCACACTCGATGCAGTATGAATAAACTTTATTTGCGACATCATCCATCTGTAAAGGTTATTATTATTATTATATTATTTTTCCCTGACTGTGGGATTCCACTCCGTGACGGGTGCTGCTACCAAGTTGTAATATCTGGTGTTACTGTCTCTCGGGGAAATCTCTGACTATCCTACAGGTGTTCAGAATTGCTACTTTCTGGAGTTCCTTGTAGGTGTTCTCTGGGAGACCTATTGCTGCTAGGCTGCTATGTAGAATCTTTCGTACCATACCGGTGGAACAACCGGCATAAACGAAGACTTAGAGGTTATGCAAATGCAGGTGAACACACTAAATGTAGAAGATGTACTAAGGAAACTATACAGTAAAATACATTTACTGGATTTACTAACAGAAATTGTACCAATAAGGAAGAAAATGGAAGACCTCAAGACAGAAGTAGATGATATCAAAAAATTGATTGCTTTTGTCTGAGATTCCTTCGATAAAATACAAAACAGCATAAGCAAGCTGCAGGATTCCAACGCTGCTACCAAAAAAAGACTTGTGGATCTGGAAGCTTCTTTCAAGAAAAATGAGAATTCTATTCTACTTAACTCACGGATTGACTTGATAGAACAACAGTTATTAGAAAATAATGTAGAAATAGTAGAATTAACAGGATTAGCGGGCCAAGACCTAGAGCATGTTATTCAGCAGCTGGGGCTTGCATTAAAGCTACAGCACAATAACGAAGTGGAACACTACTACATACCTAACAACAAAAAAATAAATGACAAGTCTACACTAATTGTGAAATTTTCAAATCATGTGGTAAAGAAAAAATGGATGAGAAAGGCAAAGGAAATTCGACTCACAGCAAATGATGTATTTCAGAACAACAGCAGTGCTCCAATCTACATAAATGACCACTTAACAACACACCTCAATCAATTATTTTGGGAAACAAAATAATTAGTAAAAACTCACAGTTTCAAATTTTTATGGTTAAAACATGGAAAGATTTACATGAAGAAGAATGACTCTTCAAGAGCCATAAGAATCTTGAGTTCAAAGGATCTACAGTATATAAAATAGACTCCTTCATTGTGATAATTGTAATTTCTTGAAATCTAGGCCTAAGGTAATATTAAGCCATCAGGTATGCTTTTTGAGGAATCACAAACTTTCAATTCACCTTTACATTTTTAAAAAATCCAAATATCCAAGCTATTTTAATTAATAAAAACAGTTTTTTCTGGTAGCTCTAAACACCAGGCCATTAAGAAAAAATTGGTTTAACTTTTTGCAATATATAAATGCAATGAAAAAATATATTTCTTAAGAGGTTAACATAAAAAGTGATGAAATTGCCAACTATAACATACTAGGATATGACAAGGTCTATAAGTTGAGGGAGTTGAGAAAGGGTGGTGGAATAATAATATACTATAGAACATGCTATAAAGCAATACAGGTTTACCACGAGACTCAGTGTTGCGAAAACTGCTGTTTCAAATTATTAGGAGAAGATCCACAGAACACATTCACGATTTGTGCTTTTTATAGGCTACCATCAGATTCTATAAACACTTTTCTAATAGAATTAGATAACATAATTCTGCAATGGGAAGACATACAAGCTGATAAGACCATACTAGTGGGAGATTTCAATATCAATTTACTAAACAATGAAACAGAAAATGTAATACTCAGATACTCTGCAATCTTAAATAATTATGGATTTGAACATACCTTATTTGGAACAACGAGGCAACAAAGGATGGAGGAAGATAGAACAGTAAGATCCTGCTTAGATCATCTTATAACCAATATAAAGTTGAAGTATGCAAATTCCTACATACTACTAAATCAACTTTCAGATCATAGAACATGCATACTAATAATAGATATGTACTCAAAACAACACCTATGTGAACATAAAAAATTAACAAATGTTGCGAAGAACAAATATTTATCAACAGGCAAGCTGAAACACAACACAGAAAACATGTTAAGACAAGAGCAAACATCTTACACAACTAATGTAAATGTCTTTTCAAATAAAATAATACAAATGATATGGAGAGAAAAATAAATCTCTCAGCTTGCAACACAAATTCTAGGAGTAGCAGGATTAAACATAAGAAACCTTGGATGACCGGAGAAATAGAAGAATTAATGGTACAAAGAGATAAATACTTCAGGCAGTATAGAAATTGTCCATCAAAAATAGAACATTATCACAATTAGAAATAAATTGACAGGTTTGATTAGAAAGCAAAAAAACACTTACTACAATCAACTTTTTATGGATAAACAGATAACTGAAAAGGATAAACGGAGAATTATAAATAACGTGCTAAGTACAAGGAAGAAAAAGTCAATGGGAATTCAAATCAAAACACTATTAGAACTGGTATCTGGTACAAATAAACAATTTGAGGCTGCAAACAGATTTTCCAGAGCTGTATTAGAGCTCAGCAGATACAATATACAACTATTGCCAAGAATCCCTTGCTCAAAAAAATAATCTTCCTCAGGTAGTGAACTCCTGTGTAATCTTTGCTCCAGTGTACACGGAGATTCTCAAGATCATAGAACAGTTAAAGAACAAGAAATCTTACGGACTTGACTGTATTACAGTAACCGAAGTAAAGAGAAATAAAGAACAGTTCACTGTTCTCTTGGTGGAGCTTATAGCACGAATGATGGTGTCAGGAGTCTATCCTACAAACTTACTTTCTTTTAAAATAATCCCTATATATAAAAAGGGACCACGTGATGACTTTTGTAATTATAGACCAATAAAAATACAGTCAGTTATAAATAAGATAATAGAAAATTATATATTTACCCATATAAGTAAATATCTACCTCAATATGGACTCCTTTTTAAAAATTTATCCAGATGATTTAATCTTATATACAATTGGAAAGAACCTTGCAAAAATGGCGTTAGATTTACAGCAGGATATAATTCATTTACAAAATTGGTTGCATGACAATAAATTAACACTCAGTTTTGAAAAAACCAAATTCTTGGTAATTAGACTCCCTCACCAAACCCTGGACATTCATCTCTCCATTAAATTACATAAACATGAATGCCTACATGAACAGAACTTCCAGAATTGCAATTATCTAACGGTTGAAGAAGTTTCAAATCACTGTTACCTGGGGTTATGGATAGACTACAATCTAAGTTGGGCAATGCAAATAACAAATTTGTATACAAAAAAAGATGAGATTTTATGTGTACTTCTTTTATTATATTAAAAATAAATTTAATCAAAGAATAAAGTCACCTTATATTATGCATTAATGGACTCCCAACTCAATTATTTAGTGAATGTATGGGCAAGAGCAAATATAACTGAAATAAGGGTTATAAACAATTTACTAAACAGGATTCTGAAACTGTTAATGGGGACAAACTCTTGGAATGATCTGAATAAGAGAAGGCCATTTTTGTTAAAATACAAAATACTATATCCAATTCAAAAACTGAAGTTAAAGAATTTATTCTTGAAAAATCTTAACACTATTTATGAAGAGTTGAATCTTCAAAGGAATGTTTCACACAACTTAAGAATCCAAAAGCAGTTGTTTTGCCTCACCCTAGGGTACTAAATAGATTGGGAGATAGGCATACAATGAACATATTAAATAACTTGTTGGCAAGCATTGATTTCAGGCTCAGGAGAGGTTATTCAATCTCCAAATTAAAATTCCTAGTAAGAAAATTTTTGATACTCAATGATACAGTAGAATAGATTTTCAATGCGGAACAATCACTACCTCTGTTTACAGAGTGGAATGTATTATGTGTAATGACTTCATTGTCTTTTCTGTTAGCCAACAATTTTGTATGCAAAAACTGATTTAGCTAATGAATTGCAAATTGTTGTCAAGAAATTTACTTTTCTTAACGAGTTCTTGTATTGTAAACAAATTCAAATGATAAATAAATTTGTAATGTAATGTATTGTATTATTATTATTATTATTATTATTATTATTATTATTATTATCTATATGGTGCAAGAAAGCCTGAGGCCTATACTCCAGAAGCCAAAAAATATTCCCGAGTTACCCTGAGAGAGAGAGAGAGAGAGAGAGAGAGAGTCAAAAGTAGAAGGGAATCACCAAGAAAGAGAAGAATGATGATATTCAGCTGAAGACCCTGGGTGTGCCAGGCCCATACTCGTAGAACAGTCAAAGAGTTCCTCAACCAACGGCAACACCAGACATAACCCCAGGGGGGGCTGATATCTGGTGAGTATGGGCTTGGCACACCCAGGGTCCTGAGCTGGATATGATCAATCTTCTCTTTCTTGCCTTCTTGGTGATTATCTTCTCTCTCTCTCTCTCTCTCTCAGAGTAATTCAGAAATTTTTTTTTGGCTGTTGCAGCATAAGCCTCAGGCTTCCCTGCATCATAAGGCTTACGATAATAATAACCACCCTGTGTACTTGGTAGCAACACTCGTCGCGAGGTGGAACCCCCAATCAGGGAGAAATAATATAAGAGCAATAATAATAAGTCCACAATCGGGGAGTCCCAGGAATAGTTAACTTCCACAACTACGGGTACAAGAAGATCACTTACACACATAAGCAGAGCACTTCACCCCGGCTGACCGGGCTAGCCAGGTGGGTAAAGTGCCTGCCTGGCAACTCAAAGGTTGCGGGTTCGAATCCCGCCTCGGGCTTGGATCAGAGTAAAAACTTTTGGAGGTGCACTATGGCCACAGAAGCTGATGCGCCAGCAACTAATTAAAAAAAAAAAAAAAAAAAACACTTCAACCAAACGATAAGTCACCCACAGTTTCTTACTCAAGGAATCACATATCTGAAGGCTAAAGACCAAGATACCATAAACAAGGCGAATTATAGACCAATCATCTGTCTCCCAACTATACAAGCTCCTGACCAACTGCATAACAAAAACGAAATCAGATCACTTGAAGAGATATTATTATTATTATTATTTTAGGGTTGCCCGTAATTAAATACATTAATGCCTATTTGTGTCTGTAAATTGCGTATGTTCTATGCTCGATTTGCCGTTTTGCTGGACGAAAAAACCCCAGTTACTGGTGAGAAAAACTTTGCAATCTACGCCTGAGACCGATAACTGAGCCACGGAGTGAAAAAAGCCCATTAAAGTTCCTCGTGTCATCGACGGGATTCGAACCCAGGACTTTTCCACCCGGTGTGGGGAGGACGGTGACGATACCACTGTGCTAACCGCGCAGACTACTTGAAGAGATAAAACATCATGGCCGAACAGCCGAAGGGATGCAAGAGCAATTAACCACTGATGCCACAGTTAAAGAACAATCTGCAAGTAAGCCCGCAGCTTGTACACGGCCTAAATCGATTACCTCAAGGCCTTCGACTCCGTGTCAAAGCTGGCTAACAGAGACGCTAAAGTTCTAAAAGGTTAATTCGACAGTGACAGATTTCCTAGATGCAACCATAGCGAAATGGAGTACGGTAATCAAGGTCGAGTAAATGGAATCATTCAGAGAGATGGCCTGGAACCACTGTGGTTCTGTCGAGCACTCAGCCCGCTACCAGCTCAATAACAGCAAGTATGGATATAATCTGAAAGAAGGAAGAAAAGCCTTGTACAACCTCTCCCACCTGATGTACATGGATGACATCAAGCTCTACTCGCCAACTGAGAAGAAAGTCCGGCAACTACTCCACATCACCGAACAATTCAGCAATGATATCAGGATGGAATTTGGAATAGATAAATGCAAGACCCACGGATTGCATCAGAGGAAATAAGTCATCTACAACTACAGCTGCAGACTGGTAAAGAGATCGCAGCCATGACAGACGGAACGGCCTACAAATACATAAGGATGATGCAGGCTCAGCATTTCGAGCATAAGGATATCAACGCCTGCATGACCGAAAAATATATTAAGAGACCCAGAAGCCTTCTCAAGGCAAAGCTGAACGGAGATAAGACATTTAAAGCCATAAACACCTATGCAGTCCTAGTGCAAAAATACTCCTTCGGGCTCATAGATTGGGCCACCGCTGAGCTGGAGGATATCATGAGAAAGACAAGGACAACGATGATGTCAAAGAGACGCCAACACCACCCGAAATCAGCCTTGGAGAGAGAGAGAGAGAGAGAGAGAGAGAGAGAGAGAGAGAGAGAGAGAGAGAGAGAGAGAGAGAGAGAGAGAGAGACTGACAATAGCTCGGAAAGAAGGAGAAAAGCCTCATCGAGCAACAGAATACGGCAATAACTAACTTGAAGGATTACTTCCAGAAAAACATAGTAGCCCTCTACAAGGCCATAAGACAAGGGGCATACCCCAGTCACGCTAAGCGAGGAGTCCCTTTCTGCTTATATAGCAGAAATGAAACTAGAAAGAAGGTCAAAGAAGACACTCCATGGCAGACAGTACTGGGGCTGGTCGATTGAGCCCAATGGGGCCCCGCCCAAGCGTGGTAAGAAAAATTATAGTTAAACAAAAAAAAAAAAAAGATGAAAAAATAGATAAATGAAAAGAAAAAAGGAGAAAGAAATTTTTTTAAAGTTTAGTTAAAGAATTCATTTTAAAGCACACAGGACTCCTGTGAAACCAGAAAAATCAATTACTTTGGTCTGATACCAGCTGTACAGCCGATCACCCCCACTTGTCCCACCGAACGCAGTATGCATCGCCATGGGCGCTGGCAGCATGGTGACACCACCTTTGGATGTCGAAGTAAAACAATTTTTAATATTTTCATTAATTTATTGAAACATTTAAACTATACAAATTTTACAAAAAAAAACCAAAAATATTAATTCAAATAATTTATTAAAACAAGAACAAAATAAAAATAGCTCTTACAGAACAGAATTAGATCCAGTTAATTTTCGTCATTATCTTTAAATAAAAATCGCAATCTTCTCGGCTTCTCTGCGAATATAGTTTGTATAGTTGCGTTCATTAAATCTTCATTGCCAATGACGAAATTTCGCGCCTTCTCCTTTTCCACTCTGTCCGAATGGGCTGGCCCAGGTGCCAAATGATTTATTGAATAGTCGGTCAGAACTTTATCATTGCGACTTGATTTGTCAATTGATAGTGCGGCTGTTTGTTTGATCCCTGTGCAATAAATTATTTTGAAGAGGCTCTTCCTCCTAGTGGTCTGGGCTGGGCAGCTGAGGTGATTCCTCAGCTGGCAGATTGAGCCTATTTTGGTTGGTTCTTTTTGTAATTTCGCGAGATCTAAATTATTGTGATATATGCCAAAAACGAGAAGGAAGATCCCTGTTCCTCCGGTGGAGGAGTCAGGAAAAGAATCTTCGATAGAGTCTTTGGAGGTAAGCTCTGAATCTTCGAGTGAAGATGAATCAGAAGAGGTCATGAGTCGACCGTCTGAAAAGAAGAGGATTCCGGAGGGGAAAAGTTCACAGGAAAAGACACGTACAGTTACGAAGAAGATTTCGAAACAGATACAGTGTAACCTAGAACCTTTTACCTTGCAGGAATTAGAGTCTTACAGAACCAAATTACGGCTTTTTGTGTCAGCTTTGAATAAGCCAAGTGCACATGATTTGAATGTAGTAATGGGATATTGGGACAAGATGGTACTGTATGTGGAGTCTTTGACTATACGGAATGTACGGTTAGAGACGAAGCTGAATACTTTAAAGGAACAAAAAAGGAAAGCAGGACAAGTCCCTGAATTAAGATCATATGCAGAGGCGGTTAGTGCGAGTTTAGAAACCAAGTTGAATACTTTAATGGAAAAAGGTAAAGCAGAACAAGTTCCTGAACCAAGATCATATGTTGAGGCGGCGAGTGCAAGTGAGATTAGATCCAAGAATAAATCAGTTATAGTGAAGGCTAATGCGGAGAGATATAACACCAGTGACCAAGTAAAGACCGAGTTAATGGCACGAGTTGCACCGGTTCTAACTAATGTCAAGGTGGTGTCAGTCCGTCCCATACGAAACAAGAGGGTCATGATTGAAACTGCATCTGAGCTGGACGTTAAGAAAATTGAAGAATGCACTGAAGTGCAGAAGTTCGGAATGGAGGTAGAAAGGCCCCTTCGTCGACTTCCCAGATTGGTTATTTTTGACGTTAGTTCGGATGTAGATCGTGAGTCCTTTAATAACGAACTATGGGAAAGGAATTTGGTAGATGGATTTGACAATAAGGATCAGGTGCTCTCTGAAATAAAAATACTAGCAAAGAATAAAGCAAGGAATTCCTCAGGATATAACGTAGTGGTGGAGGTCTCCCCACGTATACGAAGATACTTGTTGAAATGTTCTAGAGTATTTTTAAATTGGAGTTCGCACCGTGTCCGGGAATTGTGGACTCCAACACAATGTTACAAATGTATGGCGTATGGCCATGTGGCCCGGCACTGTGACGCAGGCGAGTTCTGCAGTCACTGTGCTGGGAGTGGACATACATTCAAGTCTTGTACGCAGAGAGCAGAAGCTCCAAAGTGTGTAAATTGTTGGAGGAGGAGGATGCCTTCTGAGCATGAAGCTAATAACCGAATATGTCCAGAATACTTAAAAGCGGTTGATACCCTAAAGAGACGTACAGAATAGGATTAGCGGTGTCATGCGGGGGGCTTCTCCTCTCCCGGTAATTGGAAAAGACTTCTCCCAGCAGTGACTGGGGTCGTCAGTCACAGTGGCGTCAGTGTTGGGGTCTGCAGGAACCGGACAGGTGTGTGTTTGCAATGATTGTGAGTAAATTAGTAAGATCAATTGTATTGAATGAAATTTGTTTTATTATTTAGTCTGAGAGGTGTCAGACAATGTTTTTGCTAGATAGGGCAACCTACCTCCTCGCGGTGGGGACGGAAACTCGTGAGGGGGGCGGAGATGCCGTCTCCCCCGCGAGGCTAAAGGTTGTGCTCTCTTAATTGTTGCCATAAGTCAAGTTAGACTTTGTAATTGTTGTTTTTGTTAAGGTTGATCGACCTAAGAATTGTAACAAATAAACAGTTATGAAATATTGGTAGATGGGCTTCGGCCCAGGTGACCAGTTAGGAATAGCTTGAAATATGTCCGAATGGGCTGTCTGCGCGAGTAGCACAGTGGTATCGTCAACGTCCTCCCCACACCGGGTGGAAAAGGCCTGGGTTCGAATCCCGTCGACGACGCGAGGAACTCTAGTGGGCTTTTTTCACCCCGTGGCTGAGTTAGTTGGTCTCAGGCGTAGATAGCAAGGTTTTTCTCCCCAGTAACTGGGGTTTTTTCGTCCAGCAAAACAGGCAAATCAACCATAGAACATAAGCAATTTACAGACACAAATACGGGTTAATGTATTTAATTACGGGCAACCCTAAAATAATAATTTGATTTGTCCGAATGGGCTCACGGGCTGTGCAGTACTTCCTCCCACCGATCACGAAACGTTGGCTCGGCTGTAAACGTAAATCAGTCAAACTTGACTTAATTAAGATATCCACGTTTTGGAAAATTTGTTGAAAAACCATTCATTCCCCTAGGCACCACCTTCTGTCCGCACGGAAGCACAGTAGTATTGTCACCATCCTCCCCAAACTGAGTGGAAAAGTCCCAGGTTCGAATCCCGTCAATGACACGAGGAACTTTTACGGGCTTTTTTCACTCCGTGGCTGAGTTACTCAGAAACAGGTATTTTCGTTCGGCAAAATGGAGAACACAATACACATGCGTATATGTAATAACTTACCGGGTGACCCTAATGTAATACAGTAGAACGTCGATTATCCAAACTAATTGTGACCAAGGTTTGTTCGGTTAATCAAATAATTCGGATAATCAAACATACATGATAATACTCAGTTTATACGAAACAAAGTTAATTAGGCCTAGATTTAAATTATTGTACGAAAGATTATTGCTACTGTATTTTGAAATATGAAGTATTATAAAAAATAATTGATTTAGAAACTGGTTTGTAACCAAAATGTTTTGAAGAAACAAGGCATATTATATATTACATTCATTTTGAACTTGCTAATTGTTTTACCTTACATGGTTTCAACTATAAATTACACTTTTTTTTTCTTTTTTTAAACTTAAACAGAAATAAACAAACACAAGTAATTGCACACAAATAAGAGTATAATGAAACTTGGGAAGATTTATTTTTTTTTAAATATGTAATCTTGAATTTTTCTTTGAACCATGCCAGATTGTCTTTTTTTCGTGGCGAGGTCTCTCATCCGCTTCAATAGCAATATCTCCGTAGAACTGCATTCAGAAAGTTTCTCACGGCATGCCATTGCAGTTTATAGCCAGTGAAGGAATCCGCGTGAGTGTGCCCACTCCGTCTTGGTCGTCATCAGAATCACCTTGGTTAAAGTCAGCACGTTCTTCATCCTGGACTAATGCAACAATTACTTCTTTGGTTAAAATATGGACAGCAAGGATCATCAGCATCTTTGTTTAACCATGCATCATCTTGCCCACACTCGGAAAACCCGGGAGTCCCTTCAAATAAAGTTACAATCTCACCTACGTCTTCATTCAAAACTTGCACATGTGACCTTCTCTTCGACAGGACCCCAACGTTTATACCATGCCTTTTTCAGATTTTTCTCTGACAACATGTTCCAGGAATCTGCTAACATTAGGCGCCTCCGTAGCCAGAAGGGAAGGAGAAGTATTGCATAGCATACGCTTCTTGATTAGACCGGGGTTCGAGCCTGTCACCACCAAATACGGAGGATGCGGCTAGGTCAGGGAATGACCACCGCATATCCTGGAGCAATATGGCCTTAGTTTCTAATGCTCCTAAAAAAAAAAAAAAAAAAAAACCAAATAACAAATAATAATAATCTGCTAACATGTAGCAACAATCCTTAATGTTGAGATTCTTTGAAAACTCAACCACGCTCCTTCATCTCCCTCTGGTTGCAGAAAGCGATGAAAGACTTGTTGTTTTGTACATCTTTTTTTAGTTTTTCTATAAAACCTTGATCCATTGGCTGCAGCAAGGTTGCAACATTTGGCAGTAAAAACCTGACAATGAAGTTCTCGTCAATTTAATTAATTTTTTTTCAAGAGGAGGGTGGGATGGTGCATTTTCGATAATAAACAAAACTGTACCAGCTTAACCGTGATTTTCTCAATGCGACTTCACACTTATAATAAAACCTTGGCCAAACCAATCCAAAAAAAGACGTTTGAATTCAACCAAGCATTTTTTCTCTTTTATATCGTACTGGTAGGCACTTTAGACCTTTAAAGCATCTTGGATTTCCCAATCATCACCACCAACAATCGTAAAACATGCTGTCAACTTGCATTTGCAAGCACCACAACTGTAACATGCTGTTTGTTAGCTTTGATGATTTTGCGCCGTGAAGCAAATGATTTTCGAGGAAGTGACTTCCAATTAAGACCAATTTCATCTGCATTCTAAATGTCATCCTTGGAAAACCTTCTTCCTCACCGACTTTCAGAAACATCCTTTCTAATAGTTTGCTAGTAACCGGGAGCAAGGCGGTCGGCCAATGGGAATCTGTATTGGGGTTGTTTGGTTGGGTTCTTCAAAATCAATTTTATGTTTGCTATTCTCCAGTTAGATGGAAAGAAGCCGGTTTTGAGGCACCAGTTAAATAAAGTGAGTAGAAGCTCCAGTGCTATTTCAACAGAATATTTAATTATTTCTGGCTCTATTAGGCTGGACGGGGCATTTGCGGTTTTTCATAAGTGCTGCACCTGCCTGGAGCTCCTGAAGGGTGAACGGTGTTTGTGTCAGGTCCGTTGCACAAGTCATTGTCATGGCAGAGTCGTAGTTGGTCCGGTGTGGTCGGGTATGCTGGTTGTTGCAAGATGACATTTAAGATGTTTCCAATTGACTCGTCCCATGTAGTGGCTGGGACGTTCTGCGGGAATGGAGTAGAGGTAACTACCTCCTCTCTACGGAATTTGAAGGTGGTGACTTTATACCCCCCCCCCATGGTGTCAGCATTCCCTGCCTCAGCCACTAGATTTTCCCAGGATTTTTATTTACTTACCGTGATTAGATTTGTGTAGCGGTTCCTTCCTTCTCAATGCAGTTGTCTTAAGGATCCCAACTCCGCAGAGGGCCACGATCGTCTTGGTCTCAGAAATTGTTTCCTTTTCCTGATGACTTCCTTCTTGGGGGGGGGGCTATATCTCTGGTATCCAACATGGCACCCCACACTAAGGCCGGCATCTTTCTCTTGATTGCTGCTTCATTATGATTCTGGTCACTTCCTATCCAGGTCGTCCGGATCCTTGTGAGGCGTAGTGTTTTCGTGCTGGGTTCTAGCGTCTGTCGTTAGCAGCTCCTTCAAGAGGTTCCAATGACAAATCTGTTTAGCTGTTGCTTGATTCTGGCGTTCTAGTTAGGGATCGGAGTATTTTAAAGATAATAGTCCAGGTGTCTTGAACCGTCCAGTCGGAGATGTAACCAGTGATGTTTAATATAACCAGTAATACTGGTTATCACTGGTTACCTAACCAGTAACCAGCAAGGGAGACGTCAATGTTCGTTTCCCAGTGAGTGTTACAATAGGTAGGAGGTTGATTTGGCATGTTAAGCACAGTCAATGGACAGTTTCCCAGGTACTCCTCTAGGAGTTGGGCATTTCTAGTTCTGCACCAGTCCAGGGTGGCACTGTGCCATGTGGCGAGAGAGAGAGAGAGAGAGAGAGAGATGACGTCTGCCCCCATAATAATTCTCTGGTTTGGGAGTGCATTCATGAGACTCTGGAGGTATCTGGTAGCAAACGTAATTTCTTCACTAGGTGGGCAATACAAGGCAATGACTTATGTTCCCAGTGGGCTGATAAGGGCAGATGCAGCCCAGGCCGTGAAGAAGCAGTTTAGTCTAGTTACTGTGAGACTAGGATTATGGCCGACAACAGCCGCCCATCGTGTGTCATCGTTCATTTTAATAACTTTATAAGTCGTGGGATAGGGTCTGACCTGTTCAGTGGGTATTGGGGCCTTTATTGTTTTCTGTATTTATAAATGATATTGATGATGGTATATCAGGCTTAATGTCCAAGTTTGCAGACGATACGAAGGTTGGCAGGGTTGTCAAGGACACTACTGACACTATGCTGCTGCAACAGGATTTGGAAAGGTTGAGCAGATGGGCTTCGAGGTGGCAAATGAAGTTTAACATTGACAAATGTAAAGTACTACATATGGGAAACAGCAACCCCAGAGCAACGTATCAACTCTGTGGTACTACACTGACAGTGGTAGAGAATGAAAGGGACCTGGGGGTGGTGGTGCAGGCAGACATGAAGTTCTCTGAGCAGTGCAGACGAGATGCAAGAGTAGCTCATGGTGTATTGTCAATGATATATAGGAATTTTTCTAGCAGGGATAAGGAGGTGATTATTCCCTTGTATAAGGCAATGGTCAGGCCACACCTAGAGTACTGTATACAGGCCTGGAGGCCTCATTTCAGGAAGGATGTAGAGCTGCTGGAACGAGTACAGAGAAGGGCAACTAGATTGGTGAATGGGACAAAGGGGTTCTCTTACGAAGAAAGGCTTAAGTTTTGCAAATTACAGTGTCTGGAAACTAGGCACCAGCGGGGTGATCTGATAGAGGTGTACAAAGCCTTGAATGGTTTGAGCATGCTCAATGCTGATGGGATTCTTCCTCTAGCTCAGAAAAATCACCTGAGAGGGCATAAATTCAAATTGAGGAAAGACAGATGTAGGATGGATGTGCGGAAATTTGCCTTTAGCCAGCGGGTAGTTGGTGGGTGGAACAGACTTCCATCCCTTGTCGTGGAAGTTGATAGCCTAAATAAGTTTAAGGCTCAGCTGGACAGGTATTTCGAACGAACAGAGGGGTGAAGTGGAAGTGGTTATTTTTATTTATTTATGTTACTTTTTTTTTTTTTTTTTTTTTTTTTGGCTGATGCTGCATAAGCTTGCTTTCTTGCATCAAATGCCTCTACTAATGCTAATGCTATATGGCTGTTGCAGGATAAAGATGTCAACATTTTCCTCCTCTGCTTTCTTTAGGTGCTAATACTCTTTGCCCTCCTTGCATTTTGTGGGAAGATTTTTCACATGGCGGAGTTATAGTTTTTAAGGCATGTCCCCATAATTGGCGTTAGCGCTAGTTGAGGCATATGATGCTGAAAGCAAGTTTATACGGCATCAGCCATATAATAAAAAAAAAAAAAAAAAAAAAAAAAGAGAGAGAGAAAAGAAAAAATCCTTCCCATTTTGCCCATCCGGTGACTCCAAATATTTGTCTATTTCAGCCTGAAATTTATTTAAGCTATCAACTTCCACAACAACAGATGGAAGTCTGTTTCAGCAATTAACTACTCCCTGGCTAAAGGAAAACTTTCGCATCTCTGTTCTACAACTGCCTTTCCTCAATTTGAATCTATGCCCCTCAGGTTCTTAGTCTGAGCAAGCGGAAGTATCCCACCAACATTGAGCCTGTTCAAACCATTATACACCTGAATCATATCACCTCGCAGGTGTCAAGAACTTAAGCCTTTCTTGGTAAGCGGACACCTCCGTTCCTCTTACCAATCTTGTTGCTCTTCTCTGTAATCGTTCTAGCAACTCTACATCCTTCCTAAAATGAGGCCTCCAGACTTGTACGCAGTACTCTATGTGTGGCCTGACCATTGCCTTTTAAAACGAGATAATCACTTCCCTGTCCCAGCTAGAAATATTCCTATATATCATTGTCAAGACACCATGACCTGCCCAGGCAACCAGTCGGCACTGATCAGCGAACTTCATATTTGACTGCGCAATAACCCCCAGGTCTTTTTCACTTTCCACTCCCCTGAGTGTAGTACCACACAGTTGGTACGTTCCTCTTTGGTTATTGCTATCCATATGCATTACTTTGTATTTGTCAATGTTAAACTTCAGTTGCCACTTCTCAGCTCATTTGCTCAAATTATCTAGATCCAGTTTGAGTAGCATACTGTCTTTGCTGTCGTTAACTTCCCACTCAGTTATTGTCCTGCACCTCTAAGAGAAGAGGTGCCATTAAATGACTGGATCCCACACTAGGAAAGGGCCCAGGGTTAGCAATTAGGTCTTCCTTCAACTTGGACATTAAGCCTGATATACCTTTATTGATATCATAAATAAATACAGAAAACAACATAGTGACAGTGTTTTTTGATGAACACCACCGGTGCTCATCAAAAAAAAAAAAACCACTGCGGAGTTATGCGAAAACACCGGTGGTGTTTTCGCATAACTCCGCATTTGGATCTCTTATAAAGTAAAACAGTATGTCAAGGCCAAATAGCGTATGTTAATGTTTGCTTAGTGTGGGTTATGTTTTTGTCTGGCCGCTTAGCCTAGAGTCCGTGGTGCACCACAGATCACTAGTTACCGTCACTGCCATTGGGAGCAGGACCAGGTAAGTAGGAAGGGAACTCTCGCTGGCCAACCCTGGGGTTAGATTGAGCTTCCCAGGGAGCTGGGAAGCTCAGTCTAAATTTTTAAATAGGAGAAGGGGTGAGAGACTGAGGAGAAGAAAGAAGGTAAGCAGAAGAGGGCGTGGTGGGTGCCCCACCCAACCTCGGGAAAAGAATGTCAAATGACCCAGAATCAGGTTGCCTAATGGCATGACCCTGCATTTGACAAGTCAAATGCCAGTCCCACTCCCGGAGTATTTATGTGAGTTCCTACTCTTCCCACTCAGTTATTGTCCTGCACCTCTAAGAGAAGAGGTGCCATTAAATGACTGGATCCCACACTAGGAAAGGGCCCAGGGTTAGCAATTAGGTCTTCCTTCAACAAGGGTAACTTGTAGGCAATGAGCAGTATCCTATCCTGGGCAGCGGATTTGGATCATCTTCTCAAGTTACGGGATGAGAAGAGGGACAGGGATTCATTTAGCGCATTCATTCAGGAATGCTTGGAGTTCTTGTGTCTAATGTAGAAAAGCCCTTTTGGGTGTGTAAGAGAATTTCCTTTGTGAATGTCAAGAGATTCCTGTTATGTCACGATAAAGATCAATATCCTGTTGTTTTTTTTTTATTTCCAAAAAACTCAATTCACACAAACATTTCAGGAGATGTTGTGTGAATTGAGTTTTGGGTCCAATAGAAGATGGGGTGCGCTGAACAGTTTGCTGTTGGTGGATTTGATGCATTTCAAATACAGTCTGGGCAAAAGTAGGGAAGGCTTTGTAGTTGGTTTCGTCATTATGCAGAGAAGTTCTGCCCATGGGGTATATTTCCAGTTCTAGTAATTAGGAGACTTCTGGGTAAATCATAAAGCGGGCAATTATACATGAGGTAAATGCAGTTTTCGTTGTCAACGAAAACTGCATTTACAGTTTTTAAAGGGCAGAGAGGAGAATCGGTGAGACCCAGAACATGCAGCTTGGTCTGGAACAATCCATGATCAGTGAAGAAGAACGAGACATGAAGGCCTTGTGAGTACCACAGCAGAGGTGTTGGTTCGGTAATCATAACTTGTGGAAGAAATATTTTAGTTGTTTCACCTTTGGCTGTTTACTCCCAAGATCGTTGCCATTGCTAGAAGAGCTTAGAGGAAATCTGTTTCATTTCGTTTTTTGGATGATTAGCTAGATCGAGTGTTATATCTAGAATGGTGGTGGGAATTTTTCTCTTTATGCGGTTTGCAAGGTCGCGGCAAATAACCTCCAGGTCCAGAAGAAGAGTACCTGTAGGGTTGGACAGTGCGGCCAGCTCTGGTCACAGCAAGTAGGATATTGCGTTGAATTGTATGTAGCTTTGCTTTATTACGTGCAATGATGGTACCATAGCAGACAGCTGGTTTTGTAAAGCAACATGAGAGTCGTCTTCCTCAAATCCCAGTCTGCCCTGTAATTCTTACAATCATGGCGGTATAACGATGTATTTTATTGGAGAGGTAATGATGATGAGGTAAGAATGTTGACCGGGAGTCAAAGGTTACTCCTAGATATTTGAGTTGCAATGTCTGCCCAGAGATTTTAATTTGGGGCAGTCTTCGTATGTCCAAGGATCTTTTGAGGAGGATAGTCTTCGTTTTTTCTTCAGAGATGAATAACTTTTGGTTGTTTGCCCAATTTTGAAGGATCGTTAAGGCAGGGGAGGCAATTTGCTGAAGCTGAGTTCTAGAATCAGCTTTGATAAGGAGGAGGTCATCTACATAGGCCATGCAGTCCACAGGGCCTAGATCCATAAGAAGAAATTCATCTAGTATTAAGTTCCAAATGTACGGGCCAAGAATGAGCCCTGATGACCTCTAACAACTGGTCGGAAAGTTCCCCTGAAAATATGTTTGAACAGTTTCTGAGCGATTGAAGAGGTAGTTCTGGAGAGTGCTAGAGGTCGTAAAGTGTGTTTAGGGTCAAGCTGCACCAGGGGTTTCCCCATCTCCGCGTAGTTTACATTGTGGGTGAACCAGTTAACTGGAAAAGCCAGAGATTCAAAAGTGTATGGACTTTGTATATGTGTGATGCCTTGTACCGTTGTTCATCTGGTCATTTAGCCGCCAGACCCCTACTGAGGCCCGACGTTGTCCCACTTTCGCCCCGTGGAGGCAGACCAGGTATTCATTAGTATATAATTCACTCTGGCAGGTCCTGCCACCTAATTTCCTGAGATTTCAGTGGCTAGGACCTTAAAAAAAAAAAAAAAATTGCGTACGCGTCCCGGGGAGCGCTAGAAGTAGAGGTTGAGTGGAATATTGAGTTGACATAATCTCCTGACAATACTGGGACACACCAGATGGAATCGAAGGCACCAGCAGTCAGTGGAGATAGCCAGTAGATATTTTTCTGTGGTTGAGTTTGCTCATAGCATCTTCAGTAGAGCATCCTAGTTTAAAACCATACTGCTTTGGCTGTCTGGTAGATAATCTGGATTGAAGTAGACAGCAATGGGCCCAGCATCAGACCGTGGGGGGAATTAACTAATAACATTATCTTTATAGAATTTTTTTTTAAAAATCTGACTCAGCCTGTTGGCCAATACCAAATTCATCAGCATTTTTTTCCCCCAGGAACACCATTTAAGTTATTCTATCACTTTGAGCTTGTTAATGACAGTTAAAGTGTTTTCTTTTTATTTCACATTTTAATTCTTCAGAACAACCCCAGGGATTCACACCTGGTGAGTATGGGCTTGGCACACCCAGGGTCCTGAGCTGGATATCATCATTCTTCTCTTTCTTGGTGATTCCCTTTTCTCTCTCTCTCTCTTTTTTTTTTTTTTTTTTTGGCTGGTGCAGCATATAGCCAATAATAAAAATAAAAAAAACTAATAACTATATAAAATATGTTAAACTATGTACGTATGTATACACGTATAAAGAAATACGCAAATGAAGCGATGTAAGCAATAACATCGTCCGACTCAGAGTCAACGATGCTGAACAACACGCAAGACAATGTGATTTATATTTTGGCCCTCCCTGCACAGTCAGTAAGTAGTGAAAGTTACTCATCTGCCTTCCTAAAGCCCGTGTCTTTCAAAGTACTCAACTGCGAACAGAATTTTTCATATTTTTCGATCCTGATTATCCAACACCTGGATTAATTTCAACCGAATTAACGAGGGTTTACTTTACTTTCTTACAATGTTTTCTGTGGCAAGGAACATAGTGGTGATACTTATTTTCTGTTAGGATAGCAGAAACAAAGTTGGTCTATCGTGACATGTAATAACACCTCGAGACGGGGTGTAATGGCAGAACTCAGTGTGTTTCATTTTACTAAACCATTGTGAGCAGCACAGCTGGTTCGCCGTCCTTCCCCACACCAGGTGGAAAAGACCCGCGTTCGAAACCCTTCGATGGCTGGAGGAATTTTTATGAACATTTTTCACAAAGTGGCTGCGTTAGTTTGTCTCAGGTGAGGGTAGCTTGGTTTTTTTCCAACCTCGGGTGTTTTGTCCAGCAAACTGAAAATCTACATCAGAACACATGTAATTTACAGACAATATACACAGGGCAACATGGCTTCAGATGCTCCTAAAAGCCAACAACAATCAATTTACTAATGTTATATAAGCTCTCTTCATCTTTTTTCACTATACATGTTGAGACTTCAGAGCACTCTCCCTATGCACTATATTAAGTATTATAAGTTCTAAAACTTTCGTGTGCTGGATGTTTTGTTTATAAAAATGCAATAAAAAAACTAAGAATTCAACAATTAAAACCGTGCATTGTCAAATACACGGTATTTATTTGTGGTTTGATCTTGTGCCTGAATTTTCAGGAAACCCAAAATTCCAGACACCATTCATCGTAACCAGCATAATTTTCTATATTAAGGTTCACAGGATAATTATTATTATTATTATTATTAGCCATATGGTACAAGGAAGCCTGAGGCTTATGCTGCACCAGCCAAAAAAAAAAAAAAAATTCCCGCGTTACCCCCCTGTGTGTGTGAGAGAGAGAGAAGTAGAAAGGCATCACCAAGAAAGAGAAGAATGATGATATCCAGCTCAGGACCCTGGGTTTGCCAAGCCCATGCTCACCAGATGTGAGCCCCCGGGGTTGAAATAAAGAAACATAAAACCTGGGCTGTTCTGTGCAATATCTCAAATGATGTTAAATTCAAAAAAAATATTCCATACAGGTTAAGCCAGGTTTGGGTATTAAGTAGTCCTTGCGACTAGCAAGTGGTTAAAATCACCATCCTCCCCACACATTTAGAGTAAAAAAAAAAGCAGTGGTTTGAATCCCATCAGTGAAACAAAGAACATTTATGGGCTTAATTCTATCTGTGGCTAAGTTAGGCAGTTTCATGGGAGAGCAATACTGTTTCTCTCAAAAACCCAGGTTTTTCCTTTAGCAAATAGGCAATCCTACCCACACTAAAGAACCATGTAAATTATCATCATAATGCACTTAGTTGACTTTTCACTAGCAACACCAACCTAATATTTCATGGGGCCACATTTTGCCCGTAATTCAGCCTGTACACTTCTTGGCACGGGCTAGTGCTACTAATGTACTGCACAATGTGTTCAGTAATGCTAAACATTGTCAGGTGGATGGTTGTCACATCAAATTTCCTTTTCCAGATCTAAACCTGCTCAACTGGGTTGAGATCAGATGGGATGGAAGGCTGGAGAACTCATTGTTATATTCCTGAAACTAGTTAGCAAATTGCTGGAACTTATGTATGGAACATTTTTGTATCTCATGTACCACGGGTTCTTACTGAGAGAGTTTCGAGTTTAACTTCACTACTATACCGTGATGAAACAGGACTCTCCAAAAGTATCTGAAATGAATGGCTATATTTGTGTAGTGCGTGTGTTTTGTTGAGTTGTTTCTAGTCACTTTATTATCAGAGGAGAGATTGTTACGAAAGCTGCTTCCCAGTACCCGTCCACAGCTATTAATGGACTAAAAAAAATCATACACCCACAGGATGGTAAGGTGCTAATGTGCCAGGAATTGCATATCATAGAGGTCCAACCCATGGTGCCAGGAAAAAAACCCATCGTTTCACAGAAAAGTGAAGGGGCCAGCAAGGGGAAAAAAATTAAAAAATTAATGAATAAAAAATGAAAAGTATATATAAAAAAATAAGACTATGGTATAAATGTGATGTTGTTTGGGTTTTAGGAGCATCAGCAACTAAGCCCATATTGTTCCGTGTATATTGTCCATAAATTGCATGTTCTGAGGTTAACAGTTTGCTAGATCAAAAAATCTGATTTTGGAGGGAAAACCATACTGCCCTCGCCTGAGACTGACTAACTCAACGTTTTGAAAAAGACCCATAATTCCTACAGTCATCGACGGGATTAAAACTCAGGTATTTTCCACCTGGTGTGGGGAAGACTGCAGTCATACCAACTGTGCTACCACGATGGCGTATTAATTTGAAGATGAATTAAAACAGTCAGAACAGATGGAATAGGTGAACAAGCATCGATGCTAGCAAGTAAATTTGTCCTTTTCAATATTTTTTTAGCCTTTTCTCCACTACATAGAAAACATGGGCAACAGAATCTAAAAGATGAAATTGCAGAGGTTTAGCATTAAGTGATCTGTCTTTTTAATTAAATATTATGCGTATAATTTGAGTAAGAAACCATTACCAGTTAGTTTTGAGAGTAACAAAAGTGAAGAACTCTATTGTATGGCAATGTGCTTACATTAAGCATATTGCCATACTACAACAAGGGGGTTTACATGAAGAGATAATAACGACGGAAAAACACAAAACAAAAAGAACACAGTATGATTAAAAATTAAACAATCATATGAATAAAGATAAGAGTACAACCATGAATGAATTTACATAAGTTGATAAGCCTGCTTCTGATCTGCTCCCAACCATCATTTTGACAGCAAAGCTTTTTGTTTGTTTGCTTGCTTAAGGTTTTAATGGCACATCAGCATCTGAGGCTATAATGTGCCAAACAGGAATCTTCTCTTGCAAATGGTCTGAGACACCTGATTAGAGCTGTCACCATTTGGGTGGTCCTTGGTGCAGGAACAAAATTTCCAAAATGCCAAGTTCAACAGCCAGATGGTTGGTTGATTGTGTGTGTTTTATTGTGCATCAGTACCTAATCAAGATGCAGAAGAAAGGAGAGCCTGGTCCAAAATAACACCCAAATCGGCGCGATGTTGGGCAGCGTTGCATCATTGTTGGATTGCATTTGAGCAAAAAAAAGTCCTATTTCCACTTATCAGGATTGATTCAAAATCTGAAAACGGACACATAGGCCGCGAGTAAAATGGGTTGCACCATGCTTGAATTGCATTTGAACGACAAAGCCAACTGTTTACACTTATCAGGATTGATGCAAAATCTGAAATCGGACACACAGGCCTTTAGGTTCTGGATTTTGTTAGATTCAAGGAATCTATAGTCATGTGTTTCCACAGTTGAGAGTTAACAGTTTTATATCAGCAAAGCTAATGATGTCAGTTTGGCCAGAGACAAAACACACAACAGCCGAGTTCAAGATATCAGACAAAACTTCACCTTGTGGGACTCCAGCTGTAATTGTCATGGTTAGCTCAGATTGCCATTCTTAACAATAACAGATCTTTTTGCAAAAATTGTCTAAATAGAGCACAGCTTATCTCCAACAATGAGATAGCAGTCACTTAGTAATCTTGACAGCACATGAACAGACAGACAGATATGGCATCAAAATGCAACCTGGACATCGATATACGTAACTGATTTTAGGACTGTGCTCGAAGGCCTCAAAGATATTGATAGCGTTGACTGAATAGCATAGACCTGTAGAATAGATTGCCTTGTGACTGCTCCATTGGAAGAATTTGTCCATCTCAATTAAAATTGTCAATTTTGCAAATTTTTCAATTTTAGGATTAGCGGTAATTTTAAGTTCAGATTCAAAATGCTGGACAGGATTTCTGCATAGAATTTGGTAACGGATACCTTGATATAAAATGTACACTTTTGATGGGAAATACACGTCATATACTCTTAAGTAATCACTTAAGAGTATGACATGACAGTTCTGCATGATCTGGATATAAACAGGAGAAATGCATGTTGAATCAGTGATAATCTAGTTTTAATTAGTCGCACATAGAAAACATACATCTTCAGCATAAATGATTATTGGAGTAAAACAGCTTTTATTTTCATAAAATTGATAGTTTCAGTATTTAGCTCCCATTGTCTTCCTGACAGATGCCACTTTTCTGGATACTTTGGGATCATGAAGGGGTATTCTTGGTAAAGAATGATATAAGGATATATATGTATTTTATATAATGATGACTCGCAGAACAGTGGTTCAACTCCACCTCAAGACACTGTAAGGCCTGTTTACAAAGCTCTGTAAACAAGCCAAGTGTAGTAAATGCTATGTTCGTGTACTTCGACTTGTAGTAATAAACACTTTTATCCATGGTTAAGTTCTTATATCATTTTAAACTGTAGTCCTGTACAATACAAATGAAAAAGCTAATCTGCTAAACAGCTAACAATCTGAGCTACTGCCAGAAATGTGAATGTTTTTGTCTAAATCAAGTTCTTAAAGTGATTGCTTCCCCCCCACAACAGAATACTTGGTTTCGGGGGCGGAGATGTTTTTATGAAACACTTTGTAAGGGGATGGTTGGAATTTATGAAATGTTTGAAGGGGAATGAAAGGTATAAATTTTTTCGGAAGCTGTAATCTCTATTAAGAGCCAATTTTATTTAATATATAAAAAATTGGCACTGATCCTACACTGTACAGTACTGTAGGATTTCAGCATATTTCAACACAGTAGATGAAATCAAATGAAACTACTAGGCCCCATTGTAGACAAGGAGAATAATTCTTCTCCCATTGAAAATCAAGGCTCATCAAGAAGCTTAAGTCATAGAGCTTGGTATTCAGTGGGAAGAAATTGACCCCCATGATCGAAGGCAATCAAGCTAACAAATTTTATATAAAGGAATACAGTTGAAGTACTGATTACTCTTTTAGGTTAAAATTCAGTGTCTTACCCTTGGATCTCAGTGATAGCCAGATCTAGCTCCTCCCATTCTTTTGCTGATCACACTAATGCAAAAGCATTCTGCAAGCAAGTAGAGCTAGCAAGAATAAGAGAAAGGCTGGTAACAGACTAGCATTTATGCATTTAATTTGCTGTAATGACTATTTAGAAAGGTTAAATTACTTTTGCCCCAAATTTGGGCCCAATTCAACCAAAAAATAAAATAATAAATAAAATAACAATGTTTAGTGTATGTTGCTGTACTGAAAAAAATTATGCCACCAAACTAGTGAAAAACAATATTTATAATGTTTAGTATGCACCTTTTTCGCTTGATCCCAAATTTAGTGGTGTAATATAACCTGACTTTTCTTCACTAATGGAAATGAAAGTCAGTTAAAACATCTACTACAAACGAAAGTCAGGTTTACCAGCTTATATTCCTGCCAGCTGTACTCACTTGCAGAACAGAATTAATTTTAACCCAAAATCGCGATTAGCAGTCAATCAGCATGAAGCAGTGGGTGGAGCTAGATCTAGCTCTTATTTGCTCTCTCTAAGATCCGTGGGCAAGTCATTTTTTGAAGTTCAACCTTCCTTTACTCTATTTCATACAGAAAAAAATTGTTTCTTGGCTTGGGCTGTTATATATTTTTTTGTTTACATCTTTGTACCAAACCAATTATGTTTTACAAATTGAGTATGCAACAGTAGGTTTGCTGATTTCACTGGACAAAAAAAAAAAATATATATATATATATATATATACACACACACAATATATACAAAAAATACAAAATACAAAAAATACAATATATACAAAAAATATATACAAAAAAAAAAAAAAATATATATATATATATATATATTAGTTGTCTTCAGTTTAATTTATTCTAGTATGCAAGAAAAAGTGATCAAAACCACTGTGCTATATCTACTGGAATCAAACATTTGGAAGTATTTTTTGAAATTTGGTTCAGAACAATGGAGATAGCAGCACTTGTTTTCAACAGATCAAACAGTAATTTCACTTTTTGTGATTGAAGGATATTGAGGAATGCAATAAGTCAATAATTTCCTCTAAGATAGTATATGTTGTCAAATTCAGCAGGTTTCTAGATAGGGAATGATTTAAGCACAGATTAATAAATGTATTCAATCTGGGGACTTTAGATAGTCGATTAAAATGTAATAGCACCAATTGAATTTCTAAATGGAACAGAGGGCATACATAACAAATATTTATATTCGTATCTTAGCATAAGTAAAAATAATTATATTTATATCTATATTATTTGTCTGCTTCAATTTCACGATATGTATGAAATGATAAACCTGTCAATCTGTATCAGTCTACCCAGTTTCTTAAGGTCTTCAGTAATCGCAAGAAAAAAACTGGGCAGTCTTTACAATCTGGTACCCCTGCCAATTGATCATTGCAACTAGCAGTAACTGACATGCCTAGCCCACTATAGCTAGTCTTAGGGTGTTTATCTCCCCCCCTCGTCACTGTTTTAAAATCGGAATTTAAAACAAGCAGCAGGGGGGGGATAGACAACCAAGACCAACCACAGCAGGAGTGTCAATCACTGCTACTCGCAACGATCAATACGAAGGGGTACCAGATTGTAAAAAGTAACCGAAAAACTGATTGGTAAAGGCTTATAAAAGTAAAGAACTTCTTCAGGGTCTTTCCAAACATGATTCAACTTGAGCAAGGCACTAGATTCTGAAGGGTCTTCAGCACTATAATAGTGACAATATATTTTGGCTTCAGTGTAGTTAAATGGCGGCCTGATGGCCATTTATTTGATGGTAATCACTGTATTGTTCCAATTGAAAAGAGCAAAGAACCGAAAGCAAGTTTTAGTTTTGAAATTTGACTGTATGGGCATAGTTAATGTTCAGTGATGAAAGCAAACAGGCATTACAGCCATTTGCCTGTGGTACATAATCATTGAATCATGCTATGTCAGAATGTCAAACAAAATATGGGAATCTATTTGAACAATTAATGTGAACTATTCTGTTCAAGTACCATGTCTACAGGGGTAATTACAAAACATTTTAGTTCTTGAATTGTTATCTCAGCAAAGTTGTAGCGCCTAAAGGAACAAGGCAGTGCACAGAAACCAACAACTAAATAATTAAGAAATTAATATTTTCTGAATTACAAAAAAAAAAAAAATGAACCATCTTAAATTATATAGCACGCTATTATTTTTTTGAGGATGACCATCTATCTCTGCATATGCATTCTAATCTTCCACACATTTCCCACGAAGTTGCATAGCACTCCAAAGGATTCCAAGTTTATTAACGAATTCTTCCATCTTTTCAATACTGTAATGGGTGCTGAGAGCACCTTGATTTTTAAGCGCTTCTACAAAAGGAAGGAATGGAAAAAAAAAACCATGCTGACAGGTCTGAGAACCTTGGAGGCCAAAAGAAGAAAGTTAAGTCCCCACATATTTATGCCTTCACTTTAATAAGATTCTGTTGCTTGACTATATTATTTATTAGTTCTGAATTCATAAATACTAACCATAACAATAAAAACATTAAATATTCTAAGAATTAAGCATCAAGAATTACACACACCTTCCATGAATATAACGATGAATCAGTTACACTGAATATAAAAATAGCGAAATGCTTAAAGTGCAGTACTCACCTTGAATATAATCTGCAATAGTTTTATGAAAAGACTGATGGCTAAATTTAAGGTGGAATGGTTAAGTTAATGCATTAAGGTGGGATGAAATTTAATTTAACGGAATTTTAAAATAAGCTCAAGGAATCAGAAGTGCACTCCGTCCCTGGTTGTCATAAAGTAAAAAATAGTTAATCTGGAACATAAAAGAAATTTATAATGCCAATAGTCGTGACGACAGACTTTCATTAAGTTATAACGTCTTCAGTTGGCAGTGTTAAGTGAGAAGTAACATGCTGTATTTTAAGTCATTTTCTGTACTCTTGTGATGCTCTTTGGAACACGTGGGAATCTCAAATGTGAGAGATTCCAAGCAGAAGAAAGGTGAAAGAGAAGTTTTGCATTTAGGATGTTGAGATTAGTATTGTGTCGAAACCATTTGATAATGAGGGCTTCATATTGAAGAATTTTGTGGCTGGTTTTTAGTTTTATAATGGTGATAGTGGAGTCAATTAAAGGGGTGTGATTGTGGGGTTGAGCTTGTATTGCGAGTTCTGTACTAGCTTGTCCCAATCTAAGACTATTATAGTGGTAGTATGCACGAGTGTTGGAGGTTCTGGTAGAACCAAATTTGGTAATAATACTACCAATATAACAGGCATCACAGTTTGGTTGACATTTAATCAAGTAAATTATATTGTTCAAATCGTTGGTTGGGTATTTGTGTGTGTCTTTGTAAGTGTTGAATGAGGATCTGAGTTTATTGTAAGCTGAAAAAATGAGGGAGATATCTGTACCTGTAAACAGACGGCAAAACTGTCTGGCACGTTCTTTATGGTATTGGGAGGATGATGCGTATATTTGCATTGGTGGTGGATTGTTAATTTTACTTTTGGCGGTAGCAATAGTGTGTTGAATGAGTTGGGTTGGGTAGTTCCTAGCTGTAAATTTTTCTGTGAGGTATTGAAGTTCATTGGTTAAGTCATTTTGTGAGATGCTATATTTGAGGGCATTATGTATTTGGTTGTATAAAACCGCTTTTTTGTGCAGAGGGGGTGGTACGAAGCAAAGTGTAGGTATTTCCCTGTATGTGCATTTTTTCTGAAAATCTTTGTACCTAGTTTGGTACCTGTCTTGTAAACGGTGAGGTTGAGAAAATTAATTTGGTTGTTGGTTTCAATTTTTTCAATTTCAAGAGTGAGTTTTAACCTATCATGTATTGAATTAAAAAGAGATTGTCTATAGTGGACCTATTGCCTATTATGAGTATGTTATCAGCACAATGTGTATAATTTTATTTCTGGAGGGAAGGGTTGTAAGATTTGGTTCTCTTTTGTAGCTAGGTAAATTTCTGATGGGGGGGGAAGAGATGCCTAAGCCCATGGGTAAACCGAATATTTGTTGGAAAATTTTATTATTGAATCTGAAATATCGGGCATCTAGTAATAGTGAAGCGAGTTCAAGGATGTTATTAATGGAAAGGGAGGTACATTTTGTCAAAGTGTTATCTGTTGTTAAGAATTTCCGTAAAGCCTGTAAAGTGTATAGGATATGCATGTTGGTATATAAAGATATTACGTCGAATGATGCTAGGATATCTCCATCAGAAATTGTGGTATTGCTTATTTTCTGAAAGGCCTGATTGGTGTTGCTGATTTTGAATTCTGAGAATATGGTAAGAGGGGATATAATTTTAACTAAGTAGGTAGATGGGTTTGCAAAAGTGCACCTAAGGCCATATTGCTCCGTGAATATGCGATGGTTATTCCTGACCTTTCCGTATCCTCCGTATTTGGTGGTGATGGGCTCGAACCCCGGTCTAATCAAGAAGCGTGTGCTACACACTGCTGCTCCTTCCCACCTGGCTACGGAGGCGCCTTGCTGAACATGTGAGGAAGGATGTTGTTGCAGATTCCTATCTGTTGCAATGTGTATAAATTGATTTATTTATTTTGTCTGAGTTTTCTTAAGATTAAATCTAGTTTATTTTTAAGTTTGGTGATATTATAGTTATCAATTTTATGTGTTTTGGTCGGCTAAAATTTGTTCCATTTTCTGAGTGTAAGTTTTTTGTCTATGATGACAATCGTGTCTCTTTTATCCGTTTTTTGTATAATAACATCTGAAATTTTGCTTAATTTTTGTATTTCTAGAAGTTGATGATGTTCTAGTTTAGATTGGAGTTCTTTTATACAGTCCTTGATGGGATAGTGTTGATCTTTTATGGCAAAGTTGAAGTCATATTCTAAACCAGTAAGTTCAGTTGGGGTGAAGGATTTTGAAGAGATGTTGACGGTAGAAATTTTTGGTTGAGATCCTAATGTAAGTGTATGCCATTTCTTGATGTGTCATTGTTCTACATTATGGATGGCTGCGTTAATGCGTATATCATTAAAATTGGAGTACTCTGTCCAGGTTTGGGTTATTTTAAAATTCTGTTAAATTAAATTTCATCCCACCTTAATGCATTAACTTAACCATTCCACCTTAAATTTAGCCATCAGTCTTTTCATAAAACTATTGCAGTTATATTCAAGGTGAGTACCGCACTTTAAGCATTTCGCTATTTTTATATTTAGTCTATTTTCACGGTACTATAAGAATTTTATAACTTTATACTTGTGAATCAGTTACATTATTTTAATCAGTAGAGGTCAGTTAGAATTATGGCATACTGGCACTAACAGTTCTGTAGTCTAACAGTCCATGCATAACTGCTGTTTGGCATTTTGATCTGCTTGTCCAAATATTTTTGAAAGCTGCTGCATTTCTTTATTTGTAAAAAATTAAATAAAAGGCCTCAAGTATAGTGGCAACACTGCGAACAAGTTACACGCAACATGTAGCACGGTCCTTCCCATTACGTCACTGTGTTTCAAATTGTTAGAGGCGGTCCCATCTGATGCCAATGCAGTTATAGTAATCGCATTGTTTAAGTGTTACAATTATGGAATAGTGAAATATTAAATAATGATATGATATTGTTTTGTGCGAAACTGAAAGTGCAGGTGACATGTATGAAAAACTGAGAACAGCATATGGAGAGGATGCCATGGACACAATCTCAAGTGTTCCGTTGGCACAAGATATTTTCGGAGGGATGTGAAATGGTGGAAGATGAGATGTGCTGGACAGCCTACAACCACTATTATTGGTTGCTGGCCATCTGGCCAAGATAAATTTGCCAACAAAAAAAAGTTAACCGTTGAATATTAGAGAAAAAGGCGACTGAAATGTCCTGAATCAGGAAGCAAGAATTAAACCCTGGGGATAAGCACATGAAATAATTTATGATAACATTGATTTTTGGTGTATTTTTGGTGTATATTGCAACTGAGTGATCAGCAAAACAGTTGAGAAACTGAATAGCTGATAGGAACAGTGTGACTCTCTTAGATGACAAAGTGCAATTTCTCAAAGGGAGTTGAAAGTGCCCTTAAAATTAATGAATACAAAGCAAGTACTTGAACGGTGAATTAGCAATTAGATTATAAAAACTAATCTAATTGCTAATCAATGTCATCATAAATGGAGCCTGGCAAAAACCATATTGAAATCTGGATCTTATATTTAATTCTATCAAGAGATCAAAGATATTAGTGGTGGCAAATGATGTAAGGAATAGAGTTTATACAATATTAGCTATTAAAAAAAACTTGCCACATCACCTCTCCATCCATCTTCTGTAATAATTTGTCCAGTTCTTCCTAAAATTTATTCAAACTATCCACTTCCAAAAGATATATAGAAATATGCTCCAACAAGCAATTACCTGTTGGCTGAAGACATTCTGAACATCCTTCTTGAATTTAAATTTAAACCCCCCACATTTCATCATCACTCTTGCTCAGACAAGATCTGAGCAAAAGTGTGGATGCCATCAGCATTTACCTACCATTCAAATGTCAACCATATCAATCAAATAATCTCCTTGCACAGGCTGAATTTCTAGAAGTTACAATTTGCAGAACTGAAGTCTTTCTTGGAACATGCACTGTTTTGTCTCCCTCACTAATCTTATTGCTCTTCTTTGCATTCATTAAAAAAGTTCCACATTTTTCTTAAAATGAGTCTTCAACATCCATATGCCATACTAATTATGTAGCCTAACCATTGTCTTATATAACAGAATAATCACCACTTCATGGCAAACTCTCATTGCATATACACACTGCTCAGAGAACTTTGTGCCTGAGCGCACAGTAAATGCATTCTTTTTCATCTACCACCATGAGTGTGGTACCACACAGTTGGTATGTTATTCTGAGATTACTGCTACCCATACAAGTTGCTTGCATTTGTCAATAGTAAACTTCAATTGTCGCTTCTCAGCCCATCTGTCTAATTTTCCTAGATCTTGTTGCAGCAGCATAACCTGATTAAATTACTGTTATTACTGCAACTCAGTGGTTTGTGCAAGACACCACAAATACAGCTAATGTCATATTTGATTTTTTGCATCTTGTTTTTAGCCCTTGCATATTGTCACACTGGTATCCAGATCACAAATGTGGGTACTTTTTTCCACATCTGGGTCCAGACAAACCCAGAAAAGGTTTTTTGAAATAGAAGTTATTCTAGAGGAATAACTGCTGTAACTCATGGACTTGAGCATTTTTGTTCAGATGTGTCATGAGAATGAGGAGTGTCACTGCATCATTATAAACTTTTGTATGCCTTCAGGAACTTGTTCTTCAAAATGGAGGATGTACATTATGTGGTAAAATAAAAATGCTAAGAATCTGAGAATGAAAATTTCCTAATATCTGTAACAATTAGAGTTTCTTCGATGTGTTAACATTTCATACACCACTCTGTATAATACTGGCCATTTGTCACACCTAAAAAATATTTACCTGTATTAACTTCCACATTGTCTAGGGTGTCTTCTTAAGCAGGAAATAGTTTCATGTCCCTTCCCTGACAGGGCTAATGGAAAATTTAAGTCTGGTGACTCACTGGTTGGGGTTTACTAGTTTTATTCTTTTTATACCTTCCTAATGGTGTCTTTAGTCTTTTATGTACTTTTCCCCCCTCCCTCCCCTCTTTATCTGTTTATAATTTTTTTTTGCTTAGTGAAAACGAGTGGCCCTGAGTGAGTAGATCAATATCATTAACTCTTCTCTATTGTTTCTGTCCAAGTAGAGGTCGTCACATAGTTAAACACTTCTTTTCATCATAACTGCGTTGTTTTTCACTATCCAAAAGCTTCTCAAAATTCATAGCTCACTTATGCGAGAATTATCAGGGAAAAGAGAAATTCCAAATAATTTAAGGCCACAAACACTAAATCAGCGAACCCCAAGTGTATTTACATTACAGAACAGTGTCACAAAAGTATCTTACATTACCAAAAAAATCCAAGACCTTATACTGACAGGTAGTGTGCATCACAGCAATAACTGATTCTTCAATAGGAGGGAAGGTAAGAAAGCTACATATAATCACATTTTACAATTATACAAAGGGGGAAGAAGGGGACTGACACTGCAAGACAAGTTTTGTGCAATGTGTGATGTCAGCTGGAATACTATACACTGATCCACAGTGATTTTTTTCTTCCTAATGAATTTAGAAGGTATCAATTTGCAAGTGATAGTCAGATAATAATATGCAAAGAAAGTTGTTCATAAGAAAAATAACGACAGCTCACAAAGCAAAATATTGCAATTATTTTTGTATTTTAGCCATGCAGGATTTTCATGTATTTAAATGTCACAAGATTCTTGAAAAAGAGGATACGAATGATTTCATCTTTACAATATTCTTCACATAACACAAGCAAAATTAATAAATTTATATTTTCCTTGAAATATGTTAATTTCAAAGCGTTATTTAGTAAACATTGGGTTAATTTATTGTGTTAGAGTAATGCTGATGTTTTGCGCAATTAATGCCTCGCCAAACTTAATGGTAGAGATTGTGTTATGTTTTTATTTTATGTTGCCAACATTTTTCTAAAAAATAAGTATAATCAAATTTTTTATTTCATTAAAGTAAAAAGTAAAAGCAATGAATACTTTTTTGTGGAAAAAAAAAAAAAAAAAAAAACACACACTGAAAAATTTCATTGTTATTAAAAAAATTTGCAGGACTGAAATTAATAAGCATTACTACACAAAAAAAAGCACAATTCTAAAAAATCAAATATCAAAATTAAAATCAGGATTCTGTCACGGGACTGATATCATCTATGTTGCAAAAGTGGGTAATAACTACAGCCAGATTAAAACTGTGGATTCTAATTCCAGTATTGACATTACAGGATGTCAAGCTAAGATTTTTTGTTTATACACTGGCACAACCACCAAGTCAGTAGTTTACAAATAAATCAATCAATACAAATGTTAATCATATTTAGTAGTCATGGGCTTGAACTCCGGACCACTCTAAGAGCATGTGCTACTGCACTCGTGCTCCTGACCATTCGGCTAAGTCAGGCCTGAAATATTTATTTCACAGATAGCAGCAACTAGCTGTGGTTTATACTGACTTGAAAACTGCATTTATTTTGTGGATACCTTTGGTTTCTGTAATCTTTCAAGTTTTCATATTTCAAATATGCTTTTAGATTTGACATCACCTACTTATTTGTTTCACTACTGCCTAGAAAGACAGAACAAGCATAGTCATTTGGACCCTAGCAACAAAAGTGAATACAATTTTTAAAATGAAAATTACAGCTACCTACCTACTTAGTCACATGATGATCCAAATTATAAATGTCATATAATATTTATATATACATAAAAGAGATATATGTTAGTGCATCAGCACGCACACTAAAGAATACATTACTTACAAAATGATTTTACCAAAAAGTTGTCACAAAGCTATGGTATTAGACTTAAAGATATATTCTTCCAGTTTCAAAATGTGGCTAACTGTCAGGACTTTTTTTTTTTTTTTGCACATCATTTTCTTTTTCTTGTTGTAAAACCAACAAAGCTAAGATAATTATTATAAAGTGGCAAAAAAATGGGATGTTATGAATATACATGAGAACAACAAAGAAATTCACATAGTTTTAAAAAAAGTTAGCGATTCTATAAAATATGGCTTTTCTGGAAATGTGCATCCGGACTGATGAACAACTTCTTTTGCAAGAGCTATTCCACATCTGATACAACTCTCTAAATGTTTACCTTGAATATACTGTGCCAAGAATCCTGTGTCAAATAAAATAAAGAAATTAATATAGCAATATTTAGTTATCTATTCTTTGGGCAAACCTAACCTGAGCTTTAAGAGTCTATGATAAGGCTGCTGTCATGTGTGTTTAATCCTAAGGCTGTAATGTAGAATCATGGCCCTTGCTGCCAAAGATCCTTCGGGCAGTTTGCTCATTTACTGGAAGAATAACCCAAATTTCCTGGAGATAAAAACCATGCAATTCTTACCTGAGAAAAATCTGACAGTGAAAAATGCCCTTAATATTCCTACCATCTGAATGGGATTCAATATCAGGCTCTTTACATGTGGTATAGTGTGGTAAAACCGTGATCATAACCACCAATACTAGCTACAAAGGCAAGGCATACATGGAAGTTCCTACATAAAATTTAACCTCATGTCGATTAATATACAGGTAGTTATACTTTACGAGTTAATTCGTTCCTAGCACACGCTCGTAAAGCGGAAATATTTCCCGCTTTACGAGCTTTGCGTCCCATAGACGTAATGTTAAAACAGGATTTATGTTCTTGACAACAAAATTAGTCAGCTAATCAGTTTAGGCTTAAACACTGATTTATCCAAAGATATGAAAACATTGCATACAAAATCAAGCAAATTATAATAATAAAAATTATTTATGACTTATAAATGTTAAAAAAACATTTATTCTTCATAATCATCAACTAAATGCACACTCGTTGATCGCTCATTGTTGGTTTGTCTCGGCACTCGTTTTTGGTTTGTTGGAAGCAGAAGGAGTTGTCTTCTTCAGAAATGCATCAAGAGGCATGTTTTCAAGATAGTTTTCTCTTTTCTTTATATTCCCGATAGCATGCATAAGCATTTAAATCTGTAGCAACTTTTCTAGTACACTCCAAATTTGAATCTTGTGACTCAAAGATCTCAATTGCATTTTTTATGTGTTGAAAAAATTAGTCTAGCCCATTGAGCTTGAAGGAACGAACAGGGGTTCCAGCTGTTAAATCGTCTTCTTCCTCAGCATCTTCACATTTTGACATTTCAAAGAGGTCTTCACTTGTGAGCTCTCCATTGTGTGTTGTGTGCTTGAAGCAGATCAGTGACATCAGTTGTAGATGTGTCAAGCTGCAATAGTCTTATTTTGTGGAAAAAAAAATATTTTAACATTAGGATGGTGATGCTGCAGAAATGGTGGGTGGCCAGGTGCATTATCTAAATTCAGAATCGCCCAAAAAGGAATATTTTTATCTTCATAATATTGTTTTACTTCAGGCACAAAGTGATGCGAAAACCAATCTTGGAATAGTGAAGCAGTAGCTCAAGCTTTCTTATTGGATTTCCATATGACTGGAAGTGTAGCTTTCACAATTTCTTTAAGCGCCCTTGGATTTTCAGAATGATACACATGCAAGGATTTCAAATTTGCAGTTGCCAGCAGCATTACTACCAAGCAAATATGTTACGCAATTTTTTGAAACTTTAAAACTAGGCATCGAAGATTCTGCTTCTGCAATGTAACTTCTGGATGGCATGCACTTCCAAAAGAGCCCAGTTTCATCTACATTAAAAATTTGTGATGGCATGTAATCCTCCTCTTCTATAAATTCTAATTTTTTAGGAAATAAGTTTGCTGCTTTGGTATCAGCACTTGCAGATTCTCCTTGCACTTTAACATTATGCTAACCAGCTCTTTTTTTTTTTTTTTCCCCATAACAATCAAGCCATCCATTCCTCGCAGTGAAAGTTTGACAGTTGCCCCCTATTTTGTCTTTAAGCATTTAAAAAATGGATAAAGCTTTTGCACGAACAGTAATGTAGGTAACAGGCATATTCAATCATTGTGTTTGATCACTTATCCATGTAGTTAAAAGTTTCGCCATTTGAGGAATAATGCTGTCAACTGCTTTAGTACGTAACCATGTAGACTGCATGGATTGTGCATTTTTAACTTCCTTCAAATATTTTTCTTTGTCCTTTAAAATTGTATACATAGTTGAAGAGCTTAGCATTAGTAGTGGCATATGATGTAAGAAAGCAAGCTTATTCAGCATCAGCCAAAAAAAAAAAAAAAAAAGCTCCCATTTCACTCCTCTATTCGTTCCAAATACCTGTCCAGCTCAGCCTTAAATTTATTTAGGCTATCAACTTCCACAACAAAGGATGGAAGTCTGTTCCACCAACCAACTACCTGCTGGCTAAAGGCAAACTGCTGCACATCTATCCTACATCTGTCTTTCCTCAATTTGAATTTATGCCCTCTCAGGTTATTATTCTGAGCAAGAGGAAGAATCTCATCAGCATTAAGCATGCTCAAACCATTCAAGGCTTTATACACCTCAATCAGATCACCTCACAGGTGCCTAGTCTTCAGACACTAATTTGCAAGATTTAAGCCTTTCTTCATAAGAGCAATCCTTTGTTCCATTCACTAATCTTGTTGCCCTTCGCTGTACTCGTTCCAACAGTCCTACATCCTTCTTAAAATGAGGCCTCCAGACCTGTATACAGTATTCAAGGTGTGGCCTGACCATTGCCTTATACAAGGGGATATCACATCCTTATCCCTGCTAGAAAAATTCCTGTATATCATTGACAAGACATTATGAGCTACTTTTGCAGACCGTCTGCACTGCTCAGAAAACTTCATATCTGCTTGCACAATTACCCCCAGGTCCTTTTCGTTCTCTACCACTGTCAGTGAATTACCACAGAGTTGATACGTCACTCTGGGGTTACTGCTTCCCATATGTAGTACATTACATTTGTCTATGTTAAACTTCATTTGCCACCTCTCAGCCCATCTGCCCAACCTTTCCAGATCATGTTGCAGCAGCATAGCGTCAGTACTGTCCTTAACAACCCTGCCAACCTTTGTATCATCTGCAAACTTGGACATTAAGCTTGATATACCATCATCAATATCATTTATAAATACAGAAAACAACAATGGACACAACACTGAACTCTGAGGGACTCGACTAATAACATTAGTCAACGGCGAGCAGTGTCCATTGATTACCACTCTGTCTTCTCCCACTCAACCATCCCTTTATCCATAGCAGCAATTTACCTCCAATGCCACAGTGCTCCAATTTGTTCAGCAGTCTTCCATGTGCAACAGTATCAAAAGCCTTTCTAAGATCCAAATATATGATATCAAAGTTATTCCCTACATCCAGTTCCTTTGTGATTGCATCATAGTATCCAATCAAATTGGTCAGGCAGGACTTTCCCTTAACAAAACCACGCTGTGTCCCAGCTATAACTGAAGTCTTGTCTAGATGATCCCGCACTGCTTCTTTAACTAGTGGCTCCATTAATTTTCCTGGAACAGAAGTTAAACTAACAGGTCTATAATTACTTGTGTCACCCTTTGATCCTGCTTTCTGAACTGAAGTCACATTTGCACATCTCCAGTCTATGGGTACCTCCCCTGAGTCTAAAGAAGCTCTCATAATTATGGCTAAGGGTTTGTTTACTTCCTTTCCTGGCTCCTTTACTATAACTCGATAGATCCCATCCGCCCCGGGTGCCTTTTTTATGTTTATCTTCAACAATTTCTCCTCCACTTTCCTCACAGTTATTACAAAATCATAGGTAATATTTCGCACAAAGATCTTTAACAGTCATTCCAGCCGCATGCTTGTGTATGATATCATATTTTGTTTCCAATCTTCACTGTTTGTTTTTATTAACATCACTCTCCGTAGTAATACTTTGTTTTGGCATACTATACAATAATAAGGGGGATAATTATGAAATAAGAAAAGACAGCAAAAATGAAGAGAAACATGACCAATCTTTGTAACATCAGTGTGGTAACTGCATTACGTTATGTGAGTGAGTGAGGTGCTTTCGTCTGCACGAAGAAACAATCACAAGCACAGTATGATATGGATCCCCGCTTTATGACTGTTTAACAATTTACACTTTTTATTACCTTGGCAATTAACAGCATGCACAAATTGCAACTAACACGATACATGCAGAGTAAAAAAGTTTACAAAGTTTAATAAAAAAAAAAAAAAAGAAATGAAGAGAAGATTCTGAAAATTTGTTTTTTATATGATTGAAGATTTCATGGACAGGGAAACACATTTCACCATAATAACATAAAAATCCATACAATCCCAGCTATAGGTATTTTTGCAAATGCAATAACATGGGGTTTACTACCTGTTTATAATTAGCTTGCACTAACAGAAAAGTCCAATACACTGGAAAGTGCAAACTGTTTTTATTGTTTTATGGTTGTGACCTCCAGAAATGTGCTTTAGAAAAATATCACGAAGGTGCTCAAATTTGATTCCTACAACAGAACATATGATAATAATGAAAGGGTAGCGCATTTTAATGATTTGAATTGGTAACTAATACAATTTACATTATAAAAATGACCTTTTAGAGAGATAAATAGCTTAGTTATATAGCAGAAATTTTAACATCTGAGGTCGTGGAATGAATTAACAAAAAACAATGTGTTACTGGGTTCACATTACAATATTTTCACAACAGTGTCTCTGGAATGGATTAATATAGTAAAGCGAGAGTACACTGTATTGTATAGCTATGAGCGTGGTTTAAAATGCGGTATTTATGAATGTTTAACATTCATTTTTTGCAATTAATGTTCATATTTTCAATATTTTTGATATTTGACACTAAAAATAAAAAATAAAAAATTGTAAACTTGGGAACTCGTAAAGCAAGAACTGCCTGTACTTTTACTGACAGTTAATGAAAAACTGTAATGGACATAAATGAATTTAATAGCACTTTTATTCATAATATCACAGTGGATTTTAAATATCCCAAGGTAATAATATCTACCAATTGGGTGACTGTGTCCTCTTTAATATGCTGTTAGCTGCTTCTACTTTTCAAGCGACATTAAATGTGGCATACACAACTTTTTACTTTCACCAGACTTTTTTTTTTTTTTTAATGTAAATTGAACTTTTACAATTTTTAGATGATTCCGAATCTACACTCATGAGGGAAAACATTATGAGCAACTAAACAATAGCAAGTTGGGCTCACTTTCATCCAGTGTGACTAACTCCATGAGACTGTGGAAAGTGTCCTCGGGTATCGTGGATGTTCCACTGCAGCACACAAATGTTTGATGGGACTGACATTAGGGGAAATCCAACAGCCAGGGAAGCACACAAAATGAAATGACAAAAAGGCATGATCCTTGAACCATACCTGCACAATGCGGGCCTTGTGATATGGCATTGTTGGTTGAAAGAGGACAGTACCATATGGATACAATGTCATGACGTATGGGAAAACTTAGTCTAAAACATTGCTGAGGTAGGGTCTGGCAGTGAAGATGTGTTCAATGGGGATGAGAGGAAGCAGTGATGTCCATTAAAACATCCTTCAAACCAAAAGCTGGCCTGCCTTTGTCCAACCAAGTAGTCTGGTTGCAGCTGTTCACTGTCAAATAAGCACTCATCCCCAATGGTGACTGAGCTGGAACCTTGATTTATCACACCAAGCAACTCTTCCAGTCATCCGATGTCCAGGAACAGTGCTCCTATGCCCGCTGTAAGCAGAGGTGTCAATGATGCAAAAGCAATCACTGGATGGTGTGCTCTGGTTTAGTCTGCTGTTAACTGAGGGATCATGACCATCTGTTGTCCAGTAGCATGTACAAACGACTATTCACCTTAACTATCACCCAGTGGGGTCTACTGTCCTGGCATGTCTTTAGACCATTCCTGCCACACCTTCACTAGTGTGGCCCTCAAACAGCCAACAATGCTTGCAGTTGCTGAGATGCTGGCCCTACTTTCCTAGTGCTACAAATAACTCTGTCAGATCACTTTCCTTTTCTCCATTGTATGGGCTTCATACTGACAGGTACTGTGGAAGGAGTCCACTCATGGAGACAGGGGTGGTCAATGTTTTGGCTCATGAGTATATAATTGAGCTTAATCTATTACATTAATTTTGTTTTGCACAAAATGAAAAATATACTCCCTATAAGAAAACTATTGTATACATTCTGAAATTCAGCAGAGTATTAAGAGCAAATGGTAATGTTGAATGAGTAACGTCTTGTAGCAGACTTGTTACCCATTCAAGTTTGTATTCATAATGGATATATCCACAGTTGGATCTGAAATGTTAACAAGAATGTAATATTTAGTAAACTGAATGTAGCTTTTGTTAGAAATGGTTTAAAGTTTTTTGTATAATTTTCAATTTGGCATTTCAATAAACCATTTAAAATTGCATTTAAAAATATATGGTCAAGTGCCAAATTTTTAACAAATTTTTTAATTTCAGATTATAGTGAATTAAACTTGTTTGTATGGAACAGGCAACTGGAATTGAGGGTTACATGTTCCTACATGTATAGCAGAATCCCCTCCTTTAAGCTTATCATTGAGCTATTAATGAAAAATCTACATTCTGACTGCACATAACACCCAGTGGTATGATTAAACTATTTATGACAGCACAGAATGATCACTCCTTGGAACAGAAGGGAATGAATTTCCTAAGAGGCATGCTGAACTGCTTTGTATAAGTAGATCCAAGTCCAATACCAGATTGTTCTCCTCATCTTATGTTAACTGTTGTGTCTTCTATGATGTGGCTACAACTTCAACACCAATGTAATAATATAATAAATTTGAAAAACTGATTACTCTTACTGAGTAAACAGTCTGCACTGGAAGTACCAAAGTTCTTAGCTTTAGCTCGAAATAGCATATATTCACTGTGAGGTAACAGGATGAAGAGCTAAAAATCAGATTTGGACATTGTATTGTACTTCTATTGTTGGTGTTATCTCCTGTAATACTTAATTATGCAAAACAGTAGCAATCCAGAGTGAAATCTCAGGGCTCATGCCACCCACAGATCCACCAAATGCATAGGATTTTTGTATTTCCAATGAAATAATACAAACTCCAAATAAACTAAAACACCAATACTTCAATTACTAGAAAATATAATTCAGGATATGTCAATTAGGTGCACTATGACAAACATTGTAATGCCATTTTTTAAAAACTGATGCGTAGGAAAAAAAATAGTGGGTTTGGTAATCCATAAGGCAGGGAATAAAAACTACTCAATTTTCAGTCAGCAAAAATCACTTATATCAGTAATATCACTACTATAGTAACCATCCTCATTCTCAAAGACTCTTTAGGTTAGGTTAGCTTTGCCCTCAGTGTAATTATCATATACACACAAGATTATTTCTTTTGTGCATGTTATAAAATTATAAGAATATTACCATAACCTGTTGTACTTATATATATCTGATGCCATTCTCAGCAGTTAAAGAAGGGTGTTTAGTTTATGCAAAAAACCAATGCACTGTTTGTTTTCTGAACCTATCCAAGTATGTTTTGCCAGTTTTAGCATAGGCGAGGGTAAGGAAATTCAATGCATTTTTTCACAATTTAAAGTTGTTTGTGAAATAGGTATTTTTTATTTATTATTTTTTTAAATGTTAAACTATCAAATTTCAAGTGCCCACCAGAACTTTGATAAGCAGATTTGGCATAAAGTGTATATACCCTTCATACTGGCAAGAATGACTTCTGCAATCATTCTATCCTTGTATCTATAAAGCAGGAAGTTCTCAACATGAAAGAGGCTGTGATGGGCTGGCTTTTGAGAGAGGATTTCCAGTTTCAAAATATAAAGAAAGTGACAGATGATGGCAATGATTGCACCAATGATAGGTAATGTGATCTCACATTATTCAATTTGCACAAGTATTTTTATATACTGGTACTACTGCATTGCTCTCACACAATCTTAGATAGAGGATAGATGTTGTAATGTTGTCATGTAATATGATCATTAGTTCTGCACAAAACATCTGTTGTTGTTATGAGGGTTTCCTAGCACAAGTGCTACTCTGATCATACTGCACCTTTCAGGATAATTACAGTAACAGATGAGGACCGCAAAGGAATCATTCACACGCAGTCATACATTTGAATTTATTTTACGAAAGAAAAAAGTTCAGAAACATTCTCACTGTTGTCTATGATATGGGAAAGAAGTAGTAGTAGTGGGTACCAATAGTACCAACAGAGGTTCTTGTAGATCAGAGAGGAAGCTGAATGCAGGGCATTGAGCACTGTTGAAAAGGCACATTCAATAAGTATATGCTTTATTGTGAGCAGTGCTGAACAATGTGCACACTGTGGAGAATCATTTCCTGTTAGCAGAAATAGATGAGTGTGCCCTATTTGAGTTCTTGCTAGAATGACTTCTCTTCTATTTTTAGAAATGCTGGAGGTCCAAAATTGTGGTTCAGATTTCAGTTGAAACAGCTTGTTGTTTGCTTGCATTTTCCATAGGAGTGTCCATTGCTCAATGCATATGAGACATCTGTGCATCAAAATTATTATGTGTAAGATGCTCGTAGAGGACTGTAATGTGTCTGTATTTCACGTTTGTTTGGAATGGCAACAATCTTAGACCTTCCAATTTGTATGGCCATTCCAATGGCCCTGAAATTAACAAAACAAAGGGCCAGAGTTTTGAAATGAAAGATTCAGTGGTAGCAAATGAAAACTCCTTCTCTGCACATGGACAGCTGTAAGTGGCACTGTTAAAGCCACACTGTTTAAAGAAGTTCAACAGATTTGTATTAAGTTACATATATTAGAATTAACTTCTTTACTGGTGTAACTGGATATAAACAGTTATTGCTATTAAACTGTTCATGTGTAACCAAGAAAATGCAAGGTTGCTGGTTATACTTTACTTTAAGGTTCTCCAAAGGTCTATCAGCAAACTGCTTTTCTAGTATCTAGTTAGTGACTCCATCAGTGAATGCATAAATGAACTTTCCATAACCAAATCTAACCAAGTTAGATAATGTACACAGTGCATTGCATTTTGGATGCTTTTTCTTAAATGAAATGAAAGTCCACACGAGAAGCACGCAAAAGTTCAATAAATTACCGGTAAAAGTACTTTGATGTAACGGCATTTGTATTGTTGCTCGCTCAGTAAACATACAGTGGGTGTTATCGGTCAGGAGTAGAAATTGAATCCCATGGGAGATTGAAACTCTCCCGAAGTGGAGGGGGTAACCTGACCTTTTTTTCTTTAGAATCATTGGACTAGTGGATAAATTGTTTATTAAGAAAGAAAAAGGCAAAGGTAAAGGAAGCCCACACGAGAAGCACGGCAAACTTTTGAAAAAGTTTACCAGTGAAACTATGTTGAACATTTTTTATGACGCCAGAACTTCTAATATGACTCTGCTTGTGATTAAATTAGTTAATTCAATTAGTGATTCTAAAGAAAAAAGGTCAGTCAGGTTACCCCCCTCCACTTCGGGAGGGTTTCAAGCCCCCATGGGATTCAACTTCTACTCCAGAACGATAACACCATCTGTTTACCAAGCGAGCAACAATACAAATGCTGTTATGGCAAAGTACTTTTACTGGTAAATTTCATTGAACTTTTGCATGCATTTCGTGTAGTCTTTCTTTACCTTAGCCGAAATGAAATCTTTTTCAATGATTAATAGAAGTAAAAAATAAATACAGTTATCTCCTTAACAATTAAGTACTAAGATAACTTTATAGACCACTTAATAAAACTCTGTAGCTTTACAATCTATAAACTAATTAGTTTAATCACAAATGTATAATATTTATTACTGTGAAGTAATAAATTTACCTTCAAGTCTCTCTCTCCAAAACAAAAGTACCACCACATTCATGCCATAACATTTTAAATAGTAACACAACAAGTTTCATGCAGTTTCAGGTCTTGAAATTAAAGTTATGTGAATGAGGTAAGATGGACAAGATAAAAAAAAAAAGAAAAGAAAAAAAAAAAAGTCACCGTGCAGTTATCTAATATTTGGAAAAAAGGGGCTAACACTAAAGGCAATTCATGAATATATGGTTACTAACATTGTAGGAGGATGCTTCATCCTATTCCATGGTTAAAAATTCCTGCATGTGGGCAGGAGAATTTAAACAAGGGAGGGAGACTCTCAGTGAGCAATCAGAGAGAAAACTGGGTACCCAATTACAAAACAGTTGGCAAACCAAAAGATGGAAGCTTATTTAGGAGACCTTTATGCCGAACATGATCAAAAAAAAAACTTTGAAATGTCAAGAGCAACTGCTTGAGTTTCAAACTTTTCCACTGAATTTGTCCACAGAGGGGTAACATAAGCCAGAATAGCACTAATGGAACAACAATGATAGAATTCATACTGGTGATCATCGATCACATGGATAGTTTCTAGACATTTTAAGAGTTGGTGGTTAATTGATTTCTCCATTACTTTATAAAGAGTAAAAGTAAGTGCAATGGGACAACAATTGCATGGGAGTAATTTTTCATCCTTTTTAGGAACTGGCTGGATATGAGCAAACTTCCAAGCAAAAGGGAAACACCTGTGGAATAAAGTGCAAAAAGGCAACATAGAACAGGAGTAAGCTCAGGAGCACAGGTTTTGAGAACATGTGGAGAAATACCATCAGGACTGGGTGTTTTCCTGGCCTCAAGAACTGTTAAGTTCTTCTGATATCCTTTTGACAGAAGATCACAGGAGGCATTGAATGGAGTGTACTGGGAATGGTGGGAGGTGGTTTATCAAGATCATCAATATACAAGTTAGTTGTTTTAAGATTTTATGGTGCATTAGCGTCTAAGGCTATAATGCACCATTAGTAGAAAGTAAAATGGTAGGTCAGCTTTATCTTTAGCTGAGGTGGCAACAGAACCAACTGGGTTTTGGAGAAGTGGGAATAATGATGGAAAAAGGTTGGGGGCAATAGCTTTGTGAAAAGACCAGAATGCTTTACAACTGTTGCAAGCTTCACTGTAGGCAGAAAATGACCCTGAAGATTTTGGATACAAGCCATATGCAACATTCTTATCTTGAACATCCTTAGCACATTTATTGGAAAACCAAGGTTTAGATAAAGGGTGAGATTTTAAGGTGGAGTATGGAATAAAGTATTTCATTCCTACAAGAATAATTTCGCCGACACAATCTCACAGACACTGACATCAGAAGATTTGAAATAGTAATCTGACCAATAAAAATAATAAATCTCGCAGATTATTCCATTTTGCATTCTTGTAATACCAAACAACACAAGTTTGAGAATGGCCACAAGAAAAAGGCTCCACTGGAGAAGAGATCATCATCAAGTTATGATCTGAGATACTTAGAATACCACTCACCTTGACCACGTAATTGGAATGGTTGTTATAAGAAAAAAGATCAAAAATATTAGTTAGGTAAATAAACAGCCTGTGCAAAGTCATTAGTAATTGCAAAAGTCTCAGCACTTTGACCAGCTGGGTCGGCATGACTAGTAAATGGAAGTCAGCTGGTGTTGTGAACATTAAAATACCAAGGAATATTACTTTACTGTTAGGAAAGAGAAAGTAAAGTTTCAAAGAAAGGAAGTTGAAGTTTTTCAAGTTTGTTAGTGGATTTGGGAGAATGATAGAGGCAACAGATGTATGTTTGTTTGTTTGTTATTTGGTTTTTAGGAGCATTAGCAACCAAGGCCATATTGCTCCGGGGATATGCGGTGGTCATTCCCCGACCTTTCCGCATCCTCCGTATTTTGGGGGTCACGGGCTCAAACCCCGGTCTAATCAATAAGCGTGTGCTACGCACTGCTACTCCTGCTCACCTGGCTACAGAGGCGCCGCAACAGATGAATCTGACAGATTGGGATAGAGAGATTTTAAGCCAGAGAAGAGTGAAAATAGAAGGTTCTATATAATTGAGTCTATGACAAGGAATATCAGAGCAGACATATGCACAAGTACCACTTTTGAAGCAAAAGGAATCATGCAGTGATTAATTAGGATTTTGTCAGAAAAAGTATGTCGGGTTTGGCTGACTAAGTGGAAATGGACATCACAGACTATGTATATTTGTGAAATGAACAAGGTGTTTGGGAAGTTTTAGATCTTTTTGCAGATAAGTTTGTTCTATTAATCTGACTATTCATGATGTATTAAGTACTAAGAAAAGGTAAGGAGAGCATGGTGTATGAAATAATGAATTTTTTGGATATGGTATACACATGACAAGAATATACTCAGCTCCTTGACATAACATGGATGAGGCAGAAAGGTTAGGCAATGCCCACCGCATATCCCGGAGCAATATGGCCTTAGTTGCTAATGCTCCTAAAAACCAAATAACAAACATAACATGGCCTTAACAGTGACCCCCCCCCCCTCCATACACACTACTCTGATTCCACTCCCAGTCTCTACCTGGCATAGAAGAGCAAGCAAGATTACACACTAGCTGATCCGGGAGCTTTCTAAAGAGTTACCAATAGGTTCAGTCATGTGGACTATCTAGTGGCTGGCCTGTGAATACTGTTTTAGCGAAATACCCTTGAAATATCAGAAAGACTGGAGCTTGCCATGATGTCCATAATAACCTCAAAAGACGTTAATTGCACTTCACAATGGAAAAGATGTGGAGGCGGGGGGGGGGGGGGGGAATTGCCAGAGCTTTGCTCAGGAAACTAAACATGGGTTCCACCACTTCAAGCCAATAAGCAAAGTGGTGGTATTGCACCATTTGGTGAGTCATCTTCTACCTAGTTCTGCCTGGTAACACAGAGGAGCAGCATTGCTCCCCCATTTGGTGTGGATGCCAAACCTTGACCCCTGCTTATTTATTGTTATTTGGTTTTTTTTAGGAGAATTAGCAACTAAGGCCATATTGCTCCGGGAATATGCGGTGGTCATTCCCTGACCTTTCTGCATCCTCCGTATTTGGTGGTGACGGGCTCGAACCCCTGTCTAATCAAGAAGCGTGTGCTATGCACTGCTTCTCCTTCCCACCTGGCTATGGAGGCACCATTAAAGTGGCCGCCTCTGTTCTACAGCAACGTGTTCGAGGGGCAACAAGAGGGAGTAATACTCTTGATCTGATTATCAGCAGTGATTATTCATGCATTAAGAATTTGCAGATAAAGGAACCACTAGGTAGTTCCTTTATTGCTCCGGGAATATGCGGTGGTCATTCCCTGACCTTTCTGCATCCTCCGTATTTGGTGGTGACAGGCTCGAACCCCGGTCTAATCAAGAAGCGTGTGCTATGCACTGCTGCTCCTTCCCACCTGGCTACGGAGGCGCCCTTTATATATATATATATATATATATATATATATATATATATATATATAGACTTGTTAATAACGTTCAAAAATACCACCAGTGCAGTATTGCGATACTGTCACCTCACAGCAGATTCTAGTTGCAAAATGGCGGCTACTGACTGTGTGAGTGTGGTCCAAAACAGGTGTTCATGAAGTTATTCACTTTTTGCAAGCAAAAGGTCTTCACTAAGTGATATTCACCATGAACTGGTTGCTGTATATGGCAAAAAGGTGATGACAAAAAAAGGCTGTGTGTTTTTGGTGCAATGAATTTAAAGTGGGCCATGTTGACATTGAAGATTGACATCAGGCAGGCAGGTCCTCATCGAGCAAGATAGAAGACAATATTTCGCCATTAAGGGCATTGTTCTTGAAAACAGGCGAGTGAAACTGGGTGAAATTGAATAAATAGTAAGTCAACCATTCACGAAATTGTTAACAATGTCCTCGGCTTTCCAAAGGTGTGCTGCCACTGGGTGCCCCGACAATTGTCAGAGGACAAAGCAAAATGCATGGGGATGTGTCTGGAGAACCTGTTGTGATACAGTGCCGAAGGAGAGGATTTTTTTGCTCGCATAGTCACAGCTAACGAAAGTGGGTTCATCACTTTACCCCGGAGAGCAAACAAGACTCTGTGACCTGGACACATTCACAATCTCCTGCGTGCAAAACTGTTCCCAGTGTCCGAAAAGTCACAGATACAGTGTTCTGTGATCACCAAGGCATTCTGTTGAGTCGATTTCTTGCCGAAGGGAGAAACAATCACTGCCCAGCTTTACTGTGCAATGTTGGAAAAACTGAAAGCCAACATTCAATGCAAACGACTAGGACTCATGACAAATGGTGTGATTTTGTTGCATGACAACACAACACCACACATTGCTCACACCACTCGTAAGTGGTTGCACCGTAATTGTTGGGAAACTCTGTCATATCCCCCCCCCCCACAGCCCAGACATAGTGCCTTCAGACTTCCATTTGTTCGGCCTTCTGAAAAAACACCTTTCAGGAAAGGTGTTTTTTCAGAAGGCCGACAATATGAATTTATAGCCACCAGTATAAATATCATTTAGTAAAACAACCATATTCCCTATAAAGTATATCTAGTTATCACGCTCTATAGCATACATTTAAATTCTTTCCTCATATAGGTACTCTTTTGCCAATCCCAGTAGGTATTGTTCATCTTTGGATCTTTAAGAAACTTTTTTTTTTAGGTGCAGTCTATGTGTTCTAATATAGTATTTGAAATGCAAGTCTCACAATAGCCTTTTACAGTGGAATTATAACCTCCTTATCTCTACCAGCAAACATTTAATAAATCATTGACAGGACAATACGGGTCCTACTTACTTACACTGTAAGGAGAAAAACTTAATGTCTGACTATATCATGATAGATAAATCCTTTCTTTCTATATCTTAGTTTCATAGGTTACAGAAATCATGCTGATTAAAGAAATTGAGTCCATGGTACATAAGATGAAGGTCAAGAGGAAGGCAACCATTAAGGACTTGTAGAGTTGGGATATATACCTTGCAATAAGCTTTGCACATACTGTATTATTTCTAGCAAGGACTTATAGTACCATTGTTTTCATTATGTTTTAGTTAGATGCTTATGCTTTTCACTGTATTCACGTCCATGTGGTTTGAAGACATTGAATTTAAAGTGAAGCAAAATGAATTTAAAAATGCCCT